>NW_012130090.1:464515-499485 GCF_000143395.1 Atta cephalotes
ACTACTCTCTACTCTACTCTACTACTCTCTCTCTCTCGGTCTCTACTCTCTCTCTACTCTCTCTCTCTCTCTCTCTCTACTCTCTCTCTCTCTCTCTCTCTCTCTCTCTCTCTCTCTCTCTCTCTCTCTCTCTCTCTCTCTCTCTCTCTCTCTCTCTCTCTCTCTCTCTCTCTCTCTGAGAGTTAAATCATTAATAGCGGTAATGCATTTCTGCGCCATCTCGGCGAGTATATTGTCAGCCGCGTGTCATTTAGCGAGATCACAGCGTTGCTGTGCAATATGCTATGTTGTGCTCACGACATAGTATCCAATGAATTAATTTCTTGATCACCTCTAGACAATCGCTTCTCCAATCGCGTTCCCGGACCGCAAAACTATCCTGGAATATGTAGTTCGAAAGGAAGCGCGTTTATCGCATGATTTAACAAGTCTTTCGATAATATTCGTTACAATTCTTTATCAAAAGGATCATCGATATGCGTTTTAATGACTAGTAAATTGTAATGCTTCATGCACCGACAGTATCGATATCGTACCATATCTTCGAATCTGCTAGTATATGTTCAGATAATCTGTCTCACAACGGATCTATGCAATTTTCAATCTTTTGTAGCAGTACAATTTTCGATATGTATTTCAGTTCTTTTGAGGTTAAATGTGCAGATCATCCAACATGAGAAACGTTTTGATTGCTGATCGATTTCGCTCTACGCAGCTATATAAATAGGCCCGCTCGCGATATCGTTTTTAATATTTTGTAGAAAGAGAAAATATGTGGTCGTGCATCAGTCAAGTGCGCGAGCGATCAAGTGAATCTTAATGGCAAAGCGCAAACCGATAAAGAGACGCGCAAGCATGCTGCATCTATACGTGCTGCCGTCAAATTGCAATAAATCGAACGTGTTACTAAACCTGAAGGAAGGAAGGTCCGCACGGCGATTCGAGAACGTACATGTACTCGAAATCACTACACAACCAAAATATCGATACCTGACAAATTTATAAGCACCGATCGAAGAAATCGATCAATTATTTTACATTTTCCAATAATAGCGATTCCACCGAGCGAGGCGTTTCCGAATTCCATCTTTATCTTTGATGACGTGGCAAACGTAAGAGAGTACTTTGCAATGAGACGACACGCGGATGTTGACTGCTTCTATTTCTGTTAGACATAGCAAAGATACCGAAACACCTTATACGCGACAATGCAAATCTGTTGATCTTGTTCAAACAGGATGGTACCAATCTAAAAACGCATATACAACGATCACGTGAATACCGATGTGTCCTATGAGGATTTCTGCGATTTATGTCATAAACGTTGGCAGCAAAAATATGGATTTCTAGTGATTGACAAGGACAGTGCGCTTACCGATGGGCGATACAAAAAAGAATTTACTGACTTTGCAATAACGTGATCAGTTGATCTTGATACGTTGACATGAATAATAGCAAAGATCGTAAAAAGATAACTAAAGAAATTGCAAAAACGAGCGATTTGATTCGAAAAAATATGCTTTGAAGACTAATAAAATGGAGGAGGATATCGCATTGGAGAGACACTTCAAACTTATTATCAATCCGCTGAAACAGATTGTTGGAAACACTATTAAATCCTTCAAAGATTCTATTATGACTGTAACATTCTTTTCGAGAGAAGAAGGAACGAGGAACCAAAACTCGAAAGAAAAACGACCAAGTATTTACGATCCTATATAGGCTTCCACACTTTTGAAATCAATGTTGAGTCAATCAAAAACCATCATCCACTTTGAATGAAGTAATACAGTGTTATTATCCGAAATAATACAACCGCACGATTTATATGATCACGCTCCTACCGTTGAAGAAATTTTCGATGAACCGCTCGTAATATCTATTCGACACATGCTTCAAACATCCGAGGGGCAAGAAAAACTGTATGCAAACTATGGTCCGTTGGAACAGAAATATCTGAAAGCGGTCCTGACCAATAAGAAAGCTATCAATATAGACATTGTGTATGGAGTTTATTTCAGCGACGATGCTTGGCAAACGTATTACCTTGCACGAAAACGATGATATAATTATAGATGAGAAAAGATATGATGGAACCGGGCTTGTACGAGTTAATTTTCATTTCCCAGTGAAAGTATCTATACGGATGATGACGGACTTACAGGAGCATTCTGCTGATGACAAATGCTCACCGGCGCAGTCATAGCCCGAGTAATCAAGTAATGAGTAGTAAGGGATATAAGTATAAGAATATAATAGCTCCATTGGTATCGGATAAAAAAGTTGGGACAAGAATAAACAAAAGAATGGATTTATCGCGTATGATGATGCTAAATGATAACAAAATCGATCCATTGAGACGATCCCAACAAAATTGTGGATCATCTGCGATTGCTCGAGACCTCGCACCAAGCGAATCACAATGATCACGACAATGAGATTCTGTCGATTATCAAAGAGCGCGAAGCCAGTCTGATTATAAATTAACCTCACACGTCGTTCAGTTGACATCGTGCCATAATGCCGTTGACATAATGCCGATCAACAAGTTTGGACTATCGCTTGGAAGAGGAGGCGAATCGCATTATCAGTAGCGTGGATTGCTTAGAAATTACGTACGTTCTTTGCATAGTACGTTCTTTGCATAGTCGCAACTGACTTTAATGCGTAAGATTCGAGTAACGCTACCGGTGATTGATGCTGACGCAGCAAATAAACGATACGTGCAGCAGAAGGTTCAAGATTTGAAAGATCGTCTGAATGAAATCGAGAGGAAGATTGCCTTATAAAATAATTAGTGCAGGTTATGCTAAACGAACTTGAAAAGATGATTCGAGAAGTACATCGTGCTGAATAATTATCCGCAATGTCTGAGAAATGTCTGCTAATTGATGAATTGCACACTCCGGTGAGAAGAAATTTTCCGCAAAGACGTCACAATACACGGATATGACCTGTGACAGGCAGATGTAGTCGAGATGCACTCATATACGTGATTCAGAGGTTATCACTACATTCTCATCGTTATCGACATGCTGAGTAAGCATACATAGGCTGAACTGCTCAAAACCAAAAGCGGGAACGAGATGACAAAGATGGTCGCAAAAATAATTCGAGACGATGCAAGATGATCGAAAAATTTGTATACTGACAGAGGATAGGAATTTTACAATTCGGATGTGCAGAAATTCTTGAAGGAGCACAACATCATTATTCTATGTATTCTGTAATGAAGGCCTCGGTTGTTATATGGTTCAACCATACGCTAAAGAACGACATGTGGAGACAATTTACGCACAATGGAAATTACAAATCGACATACTGCCGCATCTCGTATCAAATTACAACGCGCGCAAGCATCGAATATTGGTATGCGTTCCGTTAACGTTACCTCCGCCGACAGGCTCTTAACCACGGTTTACAATCGCATAAAAATTTTTGCACCCGCGCGATACAAAGTGGGTGATTCGGTACGCATGAATAAATTCAAAAGTCTTTGATAAAGATTACACGCCAAATTGAAGCATGGAGATGTTTAAAATTATCAAAGTGCAACAAATTAATCAGTGACGTAATCTTTTGGAAGATTCTCGCGGAGCAATCTCCTATTGCTGAAGGATTCTACGAATACGAATTGCACAGCGTCGCTAACTCTGACGTGCATCTCGTTGAAAAGATGCGCAAGAGAAGGAACGAGGTTTACGTGAAATGATTGGGATTTGATAATTCACACAATTCGTGGATACATAAAGACAATGTGTTGTAAAACTTATGTTTATTACAAAAATATAAATGCGTATTATACATATTTTAAATATCATACATATTGCATTTACATATTATACATATTATATTATACATATTATACATATTTTATATGTTAGATATATTTTAAATATACTATACAAATGTATTTTATTTACATCGGTAATGCTCCATGGTAGCGTAGCACGATATACCGCTTATCATCGTGCGGACTTAGAGCAATTTTTGTTTGTTTAATACCATGTACACCTCGTGCAATTTAGATCTCAGGCACGATTGTCTGCGCATCATTTCGATTGCGCTATTCAAGCACTGCGTGTAATCCTCAAACATTATAGCCCTCGCTACAACGTTGTTTTTGATATCTTTTACTTTCTTCGTATCTTTCTTTCCTTTTACACGCGAGGCATACATTTTCACTCTACGTCCAATGAATTCGGTTATGATGAAACCGTTATTCTCGTCTTTCATTTAAGACCAGGAATTTTTTTATTCGCGAGCGGAATGTCGTACGCATTCCGCTCGAGTAATCGTTCGATTCAAATCTACTTATATCGCGTTTCATGATATCGTAGACATCGTATCACATTCTATATGATATATGAGGTTATCAGTATATCGGTATATATAATTTTGTATTTTTCACGAAACAACGTTGCCATGTACTCGTGGTGAAATTCGTACAAACATGTCTTAGATATGACGAGGATGTACCACATATATCGGTTTGTCAAACTTCATCTTCAGCTTACGCAGTTTTATCGCGACCAGATTCTCCAAAAAGATGCTATGATTGTGGAAATTTGATTTCGCGATCATTGCCTCAGCATCGTATCTGCCTTCTCATTTTAATAATTTTACTCATCGTGATCGCGCACGTTTTCCATGATTTTACCAAATACTGCATTATTTATATGTTTGTATAAATTTTTTTTAAATCATTTTTGGCCAAAGTTCTAAATTTTGTGTTTTGTTCTATATAATCGCGTAGTCATGGAGATTGCGCGAATTGCAGTATACAGTGAACCTTTGTGATACAAAGACTATGATGAGTACATTACTGCAGGTTACGGTAATGTATAACTCTGTTTGTCGCATAATATTGCGAGAGCTTGTCATCGAGCTTGCCGGATGGTTTTTCGCGCGTCGGAATGGTAGATCAGTATGTGCATCATGTTACGGATACTCCGCGTCCACTTCGAGAATATAGCCTGTTGCCGAATCTAACGCGATGGTCGTAAAGTCAAAATTTTATTCGTCGTCGACCTGATCGGCGTAAGACAATGGTTGATATATTGCCCAGCCATACAGATTGTTGACGTCATAGTACATCAAGTACAATGACGGTCATACGATGGCATGTATTTGTTGTTGGCTCGCGCGTATCTGTTCGACTGACTCAAACCGCATATACCATATACCTCGCATATACCTCGATAAACATGGCTATGTCAATGTCTGTGAGTAGTTCAAATCTTACGCCAGTATGTTTTAACATGACGTCCTGAAGCCCGGTAAAGTATAATAATACGCGGGGTCGAGCTCATAATTTGTCACGCAACTGTCGCGGAATTTTTCAAAGACGTCGGCCAACAACAATACGTTCGTTTTCAGATATAAGTCGCTATATTCATTGAGTGTCCGGATGGAGAATCGCTGCCACACATTGACGACGTGCGCGTAAGCGTTCTCAGATACCGTGTTGTCTATTAATGAACTGTAAAATGACTCGCGAGCCAGTAAACACAGCTAACTTTAACTTATCGACACAGTCAATGTACTCGTATGGAAAGACGCCTTTTCGTCAAAAGATTAAAATTTTCTTCTAATAAATTAGAAAATTCGTGTTGCAGTCCGTAGCTTGTCTTTACTGAGAAAAATGACAATTTGAATTCCAAACTAGAAGTGAGAAAGCTGTATGAATCTATAAATCGTATTTTACACAATTTTTTTTGTCAATTTTAGTACTATCGACATGTTTAGTATTTTTCTTTGAATTTCTGTTCTGAATTATGCTTTAGTATTTTCGAGCGCACCGCGCTCTCATCGTTCGCAAGTGACCAGGGATCATTGGGGCAGTATCAGGGGGCAGGGTGTTGGCACCGAATACAATGTTTCTTTGGGGATGCATTGTTACAAGTTATCAGTAAAAGATTGTGGCAACAACTATCACCATAATTATATGGAAGACGTGAATGCGTTGTATTTCGAAAAAAGGCACGCATACAGTATTGTGACAGACAAGCTGTTACACACGCGGATAATATTGTCTGTATACACAGCAGTGTAGAAACTATAGAGGCATTTAAATGCCTTTGTCTGTTTTCTTTGACAGGCTGAGGAAATTCCTTCCTCGCATCGTACCGAGGAAGATTAAAAAAATGCATGTACAAAATAGTAACTAATAATTATTAATTATTCGACGGTTTTAAACGAATTATAAAGTGTAAACATTAGAATAAAGGGGAACGGCCTGAGGAATAATATTGTGTTTCGAAAGAAGGTTCGAAAAGGTTGATGAAACGTGCAAATATTCTTGCAAGGAAAAATGGGGGAATGAAACTGTGAGACTCCGAAGAGACTTTGAAACTCCGAAGACGTTTTGTAATTTATTAAAAAACGAGCTGATACGAATTCACGTTTCCAAATGACTTATCGCCACGGACACAAAATCCTTGATCCTCAACCTACGCATAAAAGTAACACGCGAACGAAATACTAAAAGATCAACATCCTTTGCGGCAATTTCCTTGATGACAAAATGTGTGTCGTAGCCTGATAAGTTATGGAAAACTATGGGTACGTAATGCGAATCCCTATAATTTAGATTACAATTTGTGCGGGGCCTCTATATCACCCGGTTAAATTACAATGATCATGTACCCGCGTATCGTCTGATGCAAACGGTTTCTCGCACATGTGGCAGTACGTGACGCTGTTAATTTTTGCCATTCTCGCGTGAAATGCCATGAGTATGTTAGCTGAAATTATAGACTATACGCTGTGCGCCAAATTTCTGAGTTCTTCCGTGAATCATGCTATACAGTCCTTATCACGGCAAAAGCGATAGCCCGACTGTGAATTATAATGAGCAGTGCACATAGTATCCGATACTAAACACATTATGATGATGATACGTATACGTAGCCAATTCAGGATTCCCATGTGTCTTTTTCAATGCACACTTCAGGTCGGCATAAACGAGATTCCTTTCTGCAGTGGTTGTCGAAACTCAGCCACTTATCTTCACTCGATAGTCTGATCCCACAATCATTCAGTCATTTAGTTTTCCACAGTCCTCGCTGTGGATCTCTTTAGCGCTTGAGCTTTAGTGGAAACATTTGGAAAAAGTATTATATTATATTATATATTATATATCATATATATTATATACTATATATCATATTATTATTATTATTATTATTATTATTATTATTATTATTATTATTATTATTATTATTATTATTATTATTATTATTATTACGTACCTATCGCAGAAATATTTCTTATGTTCTTTTTTAATAAATTGTGAGCTAATCAAGATAGATTCTTGATTAGCGTAAAATGTCCCGCATTGTCATCCTCCTACATGTAAAGATTTACATGTTTGTTCCTTTTTCGGGAATGCATTGTTATAAATTATCGATAAAAGATCAACACGTCATATCGACCCCTTCTCATTGGTGTAGATGTTGATATAAATATCATTCAAAAAGTTTCAAATTTCTTAATTTGATTTAATTGGAAATTCAATGCCCGCGAGATTTAGAACCGACATATAATGCGGATACGAGGATTCTCGATATGCATTTTCTTGAGCCGGGTGTAGAGCGGCAACAACAGATCATGCGAAATACGCAATGTCAGCGATTTGCACGTTGATTATCGCTGTTTAACATAATTTCTCACGCAAGTTTGATATGACATCCCACGCGCAGAGGATTGTGTTCGCGTTCACCGTTTAATTCAGTATACAACAATGCCCATCCGTTATTGCGTTCCTGAACTCTTCCAGCGATGATAAGGTAGGCTCGACGATGCACACATATCACTCAAATCCGTACACTGATAGGATTCATAGGGTTCTGGATGGCGATAGTTTTGTTCGCGCGTTTATCGCCCGTCATCAACTCTTATCATCAACCATTAAAAACAATGTTTATTTTTATAGAGTCATATCGTTGCATTACACTATGCACATGCTCGAGCACAATTTCGCTGGCGTCTTCGAGGAATCGGCGAGGCTCGATATGTTTAGAATTTATCACCGCCCGTTAGAATACAGCTTTCGAACGCTGTTTCGATGACGCCCCAACGAAATTCGTATCTGGCGCTCACAAATCTTTCACGCACAGATTCCTTCAGACTCTCAAGCCGCGCGATCAGTACTTGTTTATTACCGATTGATAATCGCGGGCGTTTGATACGGCTCTGCTCCTCTAATGATTCTATAAATTCGTTGCATCGCTGTTCTCACACACTGTAATCTTCTCTTGTATTAAGCAGGGTAGTTTGTTCAACCAAATCATACTCCATGTTGTCACTTGCGCTGTCGAATTGACTAATGATGTTATTTGACTAAATCTTGTCATTTTTATATAATTATACGCTATTTTTATTAATGATATCAAACATCTCATGCTCTGAAAAAATCTTAAATTACGCTAACAAAGCAGTTATACTTTGATGAAATTGCAAATGTTGCATTTTTGCAAGTTTTATATCAAATTGATGATATCGTCAAAACATATTAATGTCTTTGAAAAAATTTCTTATATTACGCTGACAAGGTCATATTGAAACTTGCAAAGTTGACATTGTAATTTGCGGTGTCAGATTACATTAATATCATCACTGAATGTTTCTAAAAATCTTTTGTTACAAAAAATTGTTGGAGGGGATAAGATTTAAATAGAGATTGAATTACAAAGATACTACATCAGTATCATCGCTCAGACAGATTCGTTTTAGTGATCTCCAGCGCTATGGATTCAACATGAGTTGTCGAGGAAGTAAGTAATTCAATTATATTTGTTTGTAAAGATTTTTTTTCTCTATATATTCCTTATTTTTTTGTTCTTCTCCATTACAGCGCGTCTTCTCATATCACTTGACAAGATTATTAGCGTTGACGATTTACAAATTTTTAAAGACTGGAATCGTCGTAGGGCCAATCTCTCATATAGAAATTGCGATTGGTGATACTCGAGGTAACCACATCATCCTGCCACATGTTACGTGAATGGTGTTCATCGAAAAATGGATAAATATCCAATGATTGGTGCAGTCATCTATGTCATCGAAAGTAATGATACAGAACCTTGTCATTTAACTTGTTAAAATATGTGATGTTGACAACGTGAAATTATCTTTAAATGAAAAGAGCTTATATATGAAACCGTCGACTATACTTTTTATGAACTCGAACAATGTGTCAAGCACATATATTTCAATTTGTGTCAATATACTAATATTATAAATCATAAATTTAAATATTTTGTGACTTATTTACGTCAAAACTGTATATCACCTTGATCAAAAAGGAAATTCCCGGAATTATCACTAGGTGATGCTCTGAGTCAGCTGATTTGAGTTCTGTTTTTTTGATTAGGTTGCCACATCATTGACATTCCCACCAAATTTTATCATCATAGCTTGACATTTGTAAAAGTTACGCCGTCTTGAGTACATCTACCTCTGCACGTAATTTCGATTTTTTACAATTTTAAAAATGGAATTGAATTTGCAACAACGAGTGAATTTTTTACCAAGAATGAAACGAATACCATTTAACCATCGAATTCACCTGATATGGCTCCCTGTGATTTTTTTTTGTTCGAGTCAAAAAACATTAAACGGGGAACGCGTTTTAACAGCCGAAAGGAAGTAAAGAAAAATTGAAGACGGCTCTAATGGCTATACCGACAATAAAATTCTTGAAATGTTTCGAGAGCTGGATCAAGCTGGCATAAGTGCGTTGTAGTCGATGGGAAGTACTTTGAAGGGGATAATATCACTTTTGATGAATAAAACTATATTTTGAATTTTCTGAATGAATTCCGGGAACTTTTTGATCAAGGTAGTAAATATTAATAGCAATACTATAAATACTTTGCGTACGATTTACGATAAAAATTCATATATTGAATGCGAATTGATATATGTTGTGGATAATATTGTATATAATGCATTACATGAAAAATAAATGTCTAAAATAAAAATATCTCTGTGTCTACAATTAATCGTTTCTTCTTCACATCGTATTACGCTCGCGTCATCACGCGCGATATAATATACCATATAATATAATTCGACAGAATAAAATATATTTCTGCGTGAATAATTGCATGTAAAAACGTTGAAGGAAAGATTACGTAAAAAGAGAATGATGATACATAAGAGGAAAAATGATAAGTATTAATGATAAGTATTAATGGTAAGTATACATGATAAGTATAGCATATGGTGGGGATCACGATCCGAAGGCGGTGGTGAGGATAGGCGGCGGTGGCGGCGCGTCATGTCTTCAACGCGACGCGAACGCACATCTCCGTTACGTAATTTCCCGCATCCGGAACATCCTCGTCCCCTGCATAGCCATCCCCGCGACGTCATCCACTATGATGTCATTTTCCTCCTTCTTCCCTATGACGTCATTCCCTCGCCTAGTGACATCACCGCCTGTGACGTCATCCACCTCCCCTTCCTCCTATGACGTCACTCCTTCGCCTAGTAACGTTACTTCCTGTGAGGTCATTCACTTCTCCCTCTCCCCTGTAACGTCATTCCCTCGCCTAGTGACGTCACCTCTCCCTTTTCCGCGGATCTCCCCCGCGCCGCGAGTACCTTCCCGCTCCTCACTCCCCTCAGAGCTCCCGAATTAGAACCGGCCTTGTTTATCTACTGTTTTGCAAATTTTTGAATTCTTGGAATAACATCATGTAATTGTAAAGATAGTAACAAAGTACAGCACGGAAAGTCTCTCAGATTACCAAATCTGGAGTGTGTAATCAATTAGTTGTTTAATAAATTGTAAATGCGAATTATTATACTTAGGAAAACGGGATTTACTACATCTTTTCACCTTATAGGTCAAAAATGAAAAAGCAATAATTGTAGGATATGCAATAATTAAAAATAACAAATTATATTTAAAATATGCTGATGTATTACAGCATATTTTTTACGCAAAGTGTGTTTTGTATCAAATAATATATTTAACGTTTACGTATATCAAGAATTCATTTATTGTTAGGAATTGTACAAAATACGGAACGACAGAAAAATATGTACATGTAATATATGCATCCTATGAGATATTCTTAAATAAGGATATTCTGTTGTGAAAATTCTCAACCTATCGGGACGACACGACCTGTCATGCGTAGCTTTATCAATTAAGGATGGATCTCGTAAAATTATTCTACGAGAACGAACAGCATGTGCTTTCATTAAATATAACGAGGGATTTCAATGTCCCCCCCTCGCTTCTTTACCTCATCGGGATTACAATGTCATCAAAAGCTTCTGTATTAATTCTGCCAGATTTAATTTTTGATATGTATATCAGAGTGGTCTTTGTTTTTCAATTTTTACAATTTTTTTTGCTTCACCCCTTAAAATGTTTTAATTGACAAAAAAATAATTTCTGTAAAATTTTAACTCGATTGGAAATCGGCAACTCATGCTTATTAATTTGTATCTCGTTACACTACACTATCAGCAGTAGTGTACTTTTTACCATATAAAAGGCTTATAGGACTTATTTTTCTTTTTTTTAAATATGTCTTGCTTTTCCTCATCTTTTGACTTCATACGTTTCATTTAAACAATTAAGTAAATTATTAATCTGAAAAAAGGAATTATTCAAGCTAGAAAAATTGATCCATGGGTTAAAAAGTGAATAATTATGTATATTAAGTGCACTGAGAGAAAAATTCATAGTTATGATAATTATAAAAGTGACAACTGTTAAGTTGTCTGCTGTTATGTAACATTGTTATATAACAGGAGAGGAGTTTAATGAATTAGTATAGTGAGCTTCTGAGACTTCATTTATTCTTTCTGTCCACTATAGGTTGCACACACCAGAATTTTGCCTACAGGGACCTCCGCTTACATAGATACTCCCAGGAATCTTGCTTAGATACTATAGATTCCCCTTTTTTTATTCTAACTCACAAATTCAGCCTATTATTTGATAGATTTACCGTCTTAATGGGGATTTGCGCGACCGCATTTGTTATCTCCGAGTTAACTATTTATCTCATTAGCTGTTGACTTTCCCCGTGTCATATTCTGTATCCGAGTCATCTATTTCTCCATTAATTTTATTTCTCTATCTCGATATAATATTAATAGATTCTGTTCCGATTTCATCTTTTATTGATTTAAACAGATAATACTTCTTTTTTGTATTTTTGCTTTCATCCTGCTTATTTACTTTAATAAATATTCTGTTTCTTACATTCAGATCGACTGTCTGTTTTTACAAGATATGTCCTATTTCTAATTTTCTGTACTACAATTCCTGGTGTCCAATTATCTTTAGGTTTTAACTGTATTTCCATTTTGTAACTCTGCCAATTTTATTCCTCTTTTATTGTAATATTATTGTTGATTTTCTTGATTTTTTACTCAATATTTTTGTACTTCCCTTTGTCTTAAAAATTAATTTAGATTTTAAGTCTTTATCGCTATCAGGAATTGTAATCCTAGTTTCCTAGTTTTCAAGATTTGTGACGGAGAGACATTCTCGAAAACTAACATGTTTTTGTAATACAATGCTATTGAGAAATTCGATGTGTCGTTACGCTATTTGGCGAGAGATATCGGAATTAATACAGGTAGGTAACTTTGTCCGTATTCATATGAATATATGGGCAGCCATGGAGTGTCAAAACAAATTCCCTCCCCTTCCGGCGCCATGAGCGTGGCCTAGACGAATCAGTCAGGAAAAGGTCGTGCTCTGATTGATCGAGGAGTGAAGGATGGAGATAATAGGATAATTAAATGGTGTATTTTAATTGGCTCGCACTGTATCTACCCGCGAGGTGATTGGAAAAGGGAGGTAGTAGAGGACCTCTGATAAAATGGAGGGTAAAGTCCGAAAAAATAGTGAGATTGGATCTGTAACACTTTTGTCGTGAGGACAGAGTACGAACACTGAGCAGCGGGCGGTTTTATGACGATCATTTTTTTTGTTGCCGCGGCACAATGTCTCCGACGTGTTGGCGTTTGTGAATGTTTTTATTTATAAGAGATGAAATTTATTTATGAGAAATCTTATATGAAAAAAAAGGGAGTTTAGAGAGAGTCTTACTTTATGCTCGGAAGAATGGGGGGGAGGTAAAATAGGAATGAACATGTTCAACTGGCGATGTCTTTGAACATTATTTAAAAAAAATTCTTTTTATATTTTATGTATTTAATATACATTATCTAAGTCTGTAATACGGGAGAAAATATATTTATTGTAAATGAGGGTGGGGAAAGTAGAAGTAAGAAAATTTATTTTACAAGTTCAAAACGTTTATTTAAAAGGGATATTATATTAGGTACAACTTTGCTTCCGCCGTTTTCCTATAGATGGCTTTAGCGGTACGTGGTGGTCGAAATAAATAGATCATAGACGTCATACAATAAACTTGGGCATCTGTCAACATAATCCCATAGAAACATTAGTCGATTTGTGTCTGCATCATAAAGTTATTCTCGATTGAAAATGTCAAATCAGTTTACGAGCCAAATTCTTGTCATTTGCGGGAGGTTTTAATTTTTTGCTTCAATATGAAGAAATCTGCGGCTGAGGCTCATCGAATGCTCTCAAATACATATGGTGAGGCCGCTATTAGTGAAAGAACGTCAGTGGTTTCAACGCTTCAAGAACGGTGATTTTGACATCGAAGACCGACATAGCGATGGAAGAGAGAAGGTTTTCGAAGATGCAGAATTGGAGGTATTACTTGAGCAAGACTCGTGTCAAAATCAAGAAGAATTGGCACGGTCATTGGGAGTGACTCAACAAGCCATTTCAAAACGCCTCAAAGCCATGGGAATGATTCAGAAGCAAGGAAATTGGGTGCCGTACGAATTGAAGCCGAGAGATGTTGAACGGCGTTTGTTTGCTTATAAACAGCTGCTTGAAAGGCAAAGACGGAAGGGATTTCTGCATCGCATTGTGACTGGGGACGAAAAATGGGTTCATTACGATAATCCCAAGCGCAGAAAATCATGGGCAATTCCCGGCCATGCTTCCACGTCGACGGCCAAATCGAATATTCACGGCTCCAAGGTCATGTTCTGTATTTGGTGGGACCAGCGGCGTAGTGTATTATGAACTGTTAAAACCGACAATCACAGGCGATCGATATCGAACGCAATTGATGCGTTTGAGCCGAGCATTGAAAGACAAACGGCCGCAATACAACGAGAGACACGATAAAGTGATTTTGCAGCATGATAATGCTCGACCCCATGTTGCGAAAATAATCAAGACATACTTGGAAACGTTGAAATGGGAAGTCCTACCCCACCCGCCGTATTCTCCAGACGTTGCTCCCTCTGACTATCACTTGTTTCGATCAATGGCACATGGCCAGGTTGACTAGCACTTCCGGTCTTATGAAGAAGTAAAAAATTGGATCGATTCCTGGATAGCCTCAAAAGATGACCAGTTTTTTCGACGCGGGATTCGTACGCTACCCGAAAGATGGGAGAAAGTAGTGGCCAGCGATGGACAATACTTTGAATCATAAATGTATAACCAGTTTTTTACAATAAAACCTCGAATTTCGGAAAAAAACGGCGGGAGCAAAGTTGTACACCTAATATGAAGTAATTATTTTATTTTTTTGAAAGAATTCACATTTGAACATGACGCATACAACACGAGAATTTACAAATTTATGTTTACAATGAAGAAAAATTTTATAAATAACTGTACGAACAATCGGTCATTTTGCTTACGATCAGAGATAAACAAATTAAGAAACTAGCTAAGATTATATATAAATTACATATAAAATGTAGAAATATACAGCAGTATTGTCACAAGTTTAAGAAAGTATTCCTTATAGCGTTATATTCTAGCGATACGTGAAGTTTCGTCGAAATCATAAGAGGAATCTTGGATCTAAGGGCGGCAATCCATTATCGAAATACCTGTTCCGTGTTTATCGATGTAGAAAGCGAAACCCAGTATTCGCCAGATCGATTGTGACCGTGTTAGCGACAATGGCAGTTGATCTCGTCTACACCCTCGGTAGTCGATCGGCAGGATAGACTCCCGTATGTCGGACACTGAAATGTAATGCATTTAAAACTTCCAGCGAATTCATTTCTCGTCGGAGAGAGAAAATGTTTGCATAAATTCAAAATGTACCTCTTTTGCTGGCTTGTAGAGCTCTCAAAAATGCTCGATGATTGTGAGACGCTAGTGTTAGCTTTATCTCTACCAGTCCGCGAATCGAATTTTGGAAGATCTTTTTTCTCCTCGTCTGTCGTTTGTTTATCCTCATTCTAGATCGTCTTTTCTATCACGATATTTTTCCTCCACGTTTCAATATTGCAAATGATATCATGTTTCTGATTTTTAAATTGAATTGAAAAATTCCCATGTCTGTCTTTTTGCTCTCGATATCGCTCTCGCTCCAATTTTCTGAGGGAAAGCTATCATAACTTGAATTGCTGCTATTTCGTATAGTTAGCGTTTCATTTTGTAAGCGTTGCGTAAGACGCAATGTGATTCGACGTTGGTTCGAAATCTGTGATGCATGTAGCGTTGTCCACGACCTTCGAAATTTGATTTATGAAAGATTGATTATGAAAGATTGATTATGAAAGCTTGATTTTTGAAAGAAATTCCTTCCAGAGAAATTCCTTTCAGATTATGTACGTTTCTAGAGAGTAGATTATTCAGATAGCATGTCTTTTCTTGTCCTCTGATATAATGTAACGTGCGTGTCGTGTAATGTCACGCAGATATCGTAAAGTTTTTTGGATTGATTTGGATCGTCTCCATCGAACTATTCGATTCCGTGATAATTTCGTGTAAGCCAGTTGTTTATCGTCTTACTCTCTCGGGTAAATCGTCAAATGAGCAGGGTGATGTCATAATTCAACTGGTGTCCGGTGATCGTCTCATTAATCGCTAGAACCGCGATTTCTTTCGGAATAAAATTTTCTTCGATACCGCGAAAACCTTGTATGTCAATTATATCCATTATGATATTCAAATTTTAGCTATTTTTTTTATGTCACGAAACGCTGATGTCGGTGTCGCAAACAAGATTTTCGTCATCTTTTTCATCATCTTGCGTCCAATTAGATGAGAAAAAAATATGTAGTGAGGGAAAAATAATTTTCTCGCGGAAGCTATAGATCTAACCAGAAAAGTCGACAATGACTTAACGCGAGAAGTCGATTTCTAAAACGTTATCAAATTCGGCATAGACGATAAAATTAATAGTCACGGAAAGAGCTTTTTCGAATCTCACTTCTAATCGTAAGCTTCTGTGTTTTACGAGATTCCAATGTACCGCAATTAGCGGATAGATCTGGAGTAAGATCGAAAGCGAAAAAAGTATAGCCGTTGGCGTAATCGTCTCTTATAGAATTACCCTCAGAAAGTGAATACCGGTTCCCGAGAATAATGTGTGATAAGCTTTAACGTAGAACGGTCCGTCTTTCGAAAAATTTGGTTGTATCGGTCTATTGGAAATTTGAATGCCATCGGCGTACAGCGAAAAGAAATTTATGTCATAATTTTTTTAATTAAATGGATTCAATTTTCTATCGTCGTTAAACGTCTTGTTATCGACAAAGCTGACTATTATTTGTTTCGGCAGTCCAAGTATTGCATTATCGATTCCCCCACGATGCCTACGTGAATGTTTTAACTTCGATTTTCGTAAGGAGATACTTGGCGGTAATTTTACTCAGCATTCTAACGTATGCAAGTAGCACACCCAGGCTTATTTTTGCTCTTCTTACGAGTAGATTTGCATCAAGAATCCATATTTTTGATATCGTTTTACTCTCCATAAAACAAAATTAATCTTTCGAACGTACGAGTCTCATTCTAACTTCCACTCCGTTAATTAAAAATTTATCTTGATTGAAAACGTCGCAATGAAGGTGGCCAATGAGATCTAGCACGATCTGATTTCCTTGAATGTATTGCGCGCGTCTCTCGAGCGCTGTATTTGGATTTGCCGAGTCTAATGTGTCGTTCGTAACCAGAGATATCCGCGTCCCATAAGCAAAAAGTTAGATGGGAGATTTGCGGGTGAAGTATAATTTAATAATGCCTCGATGTACGCGCGGTACGCG
Organism: Atta cephalotes; assembly: GCF_000143395.1. Taxonomy (NCBI): domain Eukaryota; kingdom Metazoa; phylum Arthropoda; class Insecta; order Hymenoptera; family Formicidae; genus Atta; species Atta cephalotes. The sequence goes on from NW_012130090.1 coordinate 481,613, forward strand.
TAAGTATTGTTTGGTGGCAATACGAGCTTTTGACTGAAATATACGATTTGGTTAAACATGGAATGCAGTAAATGATTTACGGATTCTACTTTTGCCCTGCCATCGAGTGCGAGACCGATGTGCTCTCCCCGCATTTGCTTTCCACGCGTATGCAAAGGCTCAATTTGTGTGAGTGAGGTCTAAATATAGTAGTCTTCTGCCCGGATATGATGAATTCTATAGGTGAGTCGTCCGTGAGCGAAGTTACGGGTTTGTAATAAATTCATTGCGAACTCTCAATGCTAATTTGCATATAAGGCAACGAGAAGAGATCGAGTTCGCTCTTTATACATTCGTTCGAATGGTATGAAGAAAGGACATACTTTTTCTTCAGCCACGAATTCCTATCTCAATTCCTATCTCAATTAAGAGAATATATCGGATACGTTGCATTTCTTGACTCGATGTTTCCTAGTGGATGATTTTTTCGTCTTTCTTCCTGCAGCACGAATTTTCTTTTTCTTCTTCATCACTTTTTTGCTCTTCTTCCCTGTGGTATTTCTCGATGATTTTCTTTTGACCGTCCGGCGTCGTTTACGATGCACGATGCGTCTATCTCGACCATCGGGTAAAAATTGAAATGCCGCTGATTTCGCAGATATTTTATTTATCCTGATCCCCTCATCAGGGAACTTATTTTTTCTTTGGCTTTTCTCTTCAGATTACCCCGCAATTCCGCGAGCCGACTTTTGACCGCTTCCTTTAACGGTTTTCGACATCTTCTATTATGTTAATTCCCACATATAAAGCTTCTTTATCTGCATGTGCATTTTTATTTAGATAGTATTTTTCTAAATAACCCGCCGAGAAAGCTTCCGATTCCATATCCACACTATTAGGACGAGCTGACGAAAACACATGGAATTCCATCTCTGCTACCGATGCATCAAAATACTCTTCATATTTCATTGTTAGTTCTTAACTAAAGACTGTCACTACCATCACACTCGCGTAAACGGAAGAAAGAAAGTTATTGCTTACGTTTAAAGTGCAGCGTCACTGTCAGCGTTCCGAATTCGAATGGAATTTTTTTTCCAAGATGATCTCTTATATCTATTTCGATCGTTCTGAAATTCGTTCGTCGCAATAGTATATAATTTGGAAATGAGAAATGCTTCATCAAATTTACATCAAATGTAATTACTGCGTATCTCGACCGGAACTGAGAAGAGGAGTACGTACATCGCCTGTTATATAAGGCTCACAAATATCGCAATAAACGAACATTTTGTCGGGGATACCGCGCCACAAACTACAGGACTCGCTACTCCAGTAACCGTCTGTAAATTGTTTACAGACGGTTCGTCTCCTTATCGTCTCCTTATTAAATCCGTGAGTAAGAAAAATTTTCTCTTCTGTTTCATTCAAATTAGATTTACGTATCGCGAGCTTGGAATAAAATTGGTGTTTACTGGAAATTGCAGATGCGAAACTTAGCATTTCGTAGAAAATTATCGGAAAAGTTTATATGATGTAGCATTTTGCATTTCTCATCACAGTTAATTCTGCGAGATAAGAATAAGAGATTCTTGTGATGACTGCCTTTTGGTAAAAAAATCCACGGGTTGCATAACGATGATTCTCTCATCTAAGATCATCATTATTACTAATTTCAGAGAAAGCAGATCGTTCGAATAATCTTCTGAGTAATCCTTCGCGAAATTCAATTATATTCTTCTTCATCGTTTTATTGCTGCATCCCTAACGCTGTTCTTCGAATTCTTTTACACGTGTGTCGTATTGTAATTGATGATGCTTGCCATTCCACGTAATAAAACAAAACTCTCTCAAAACACATGTCAGACATGAGAGATAAATATTGGAGAAAAGCCTTCACAAATATCGTCTTCTCGCAACCGGTCAGTTCGCATATGATCGACGTCCAAGGATGTTTCCAGCACATCTATTTTACAAAATGAATGATCGATCTTCGTGCGCGACTTCAAGAGCAAAAAAAGAAAACGTCATTTGATTTCTAGAATATGCAAAAGGAAATAATTTTAGGTTTAGGGGAGAGAGGGGGATAAGTTGACGGGCTTTTCCATGCGGCGGACGAGCGCTCGCGTTAGCGTATCCCCGTATGAGCTTATCAGAGAAGAGCACCGCGGCTGGCGAAAAGGTGATCTCGCGACGCGCATAAGCTTATTTTCGCATCAAAGAGGTTCGTGATCTGCGTACATTTCGATCGCTAAGTGAACGCAATTGGCTTCGCCAACGGTAAGCTTACTGATGTTATTAGGTGTACAACTTTGCTTCCGCCGTTTTCCTATAGATGGCTTTAGCGGTAAGTGGTGGTCGAAATAAATAGATCATAGACGTCATACAATAAACTTGGGCATCTGTCAACATAACCCCATAGAAACATTAATCGATTAGTCCCATAGAAACATTAGTCTGCATCATAAAGTTATTCTCGATTGAAAATGTCAGTTTACAAGCCAAATTCCCGTCATTTGCGGGAGGTTTTAATTTTTTGCTTCAATATGAAGAAATCTGCGGCTGAGGCTCATCGAATGCTCTCAAATACTTATGATGAGGCCGCTATTAGTGAAAGAACGTGTCGTGAGTAGTTTCAACGCTTCAAGAACGGTGATTTTGACGTCCAAAGTCATGCTCTGTATTTGGTGGGACCAGCTCGGCGTAGTTATGAACTGTTAAAACCGAAAACTGAAACAATCACAGGCGATCGGTATCGAACGCAATTGATGCGTTTGAGCCGAGCATTGAAAGACAAACGGCCGCAATACAACGAGAGACACGATAAAGTGATTTTGCATGACAATGCTCAACCCCATGTTGCGAAAGTGGTCAAGACATACTTGGGAACGTTGAAATGGGAAGTCCTATCCTACCCGCCGTATTCTCCAGACGTTGCTCCCTCTGACTATCACTTGTTTCGATCAATGGCACACGGCCTGGCTGACCAACACTTCCGGTCTTATGAAGAAATAAAAAATTGGATCGATTCGTGGATAGCCTCAAAAGATGATCAGTTTTTTCGACGCGGGATTCGTATGCTACTCGAAAGATGGGAGAAAGTAGTGACCAGCGGTGGACAATATTTTGAATCATAAATATATAACCAGTTTTTTACAAGAAAGCCTCGAATTTCGGAAAAAAACGGCGGAAGCAAAGTTGTACACCTAATACTATGGCGCGAGCGAAAAGCTTTCGTAGATTTTTCGTAGAAAAATCGAAAAGATTAGTTAGAATTATATAATAAATCATCTTTTTTTGTTTTCTTCAAGTACAAAATATTTTTTCGATACTTTTTTTAAAAAAGAGGAAGAATGAAAAGGAAACATATATAATTTTAATTTTTTTATATTGATTATATTTTTGCTAACTCTTATACAAAAAATTCAATTATTCAGAAACAATATTTACATACAGAAATAATATTATATTTATATATTTATATAATATTTATATTTTTATATTTTTATATTTTTTATCTTAAATCATTCAATAAAATTCTAATAAAAATGTTTTTTTGCAAAAGAGAGATACTTATATTTTATTATTTGTAAAAAACTTAAATTCAAGTCTTTTCTTACATAATACTTAAATACTACGCAAATAGACAAACTCGTAAGCTTAAAATATAAATGAGAAAAAGAAAAAGAAGAAGTCGTTATTCTCTCCTGAAACCATACAGAAGGGAATAGCGATTATTAATAAATTTGTGTTTTACCAATAACGGCGCACACGTATTTGTTTTGTTTCGCGTTATGATTTCATGAAACACGGTGCGCCGGATTGCGCTAAAACTCAAATTTATTGCTATCCTTCCCGTTTCTTGTTCTTTTTTTCTTCTTCATTGCCTTTCTTCTACGTCTTTCTCTTTTATTATCCATTATTAATTCCCTAATACTATTAAAATTTATAATTCGAGAGTTCTTATAATTTAATGTTATTCCTTTAACTTTACAAATCTCGTGTCGGCTACCGGTAGCCGAACAACTCAATAAAATTGTCCATAGTTCTCGAGTTCGTCCGTCGAATTGCCCAGAAAATTCTCCGTACGCGGCTCGTACTCGCTCGGTTCGCTTCTGCTTACGTAAATACACAGTCTGTATTACAATATAAAACGCGACTACTTAATTTCTCTAAATATTCGTATAATATCAGTCGTGCTTGTGATCCATCGCGTCGTCCATGCCGCGATTACAGGGTTTCCGGAGAAGGCGTGGCCATCTCTTCGCGTAGTCGCCACGAAACATATATATCATCTTGTCATTGACAAGTAATATATTAGTTATTTCGTGCTCTGAACTCGTGAGCAACGTTGCCAAACGTTCGTATTTTTTTACGATCTCTGTATTAGGCAAATTGGTTCGTTAACCGAATTTATCCCAGAAAGAATTCAAGCAGACCGAACGTAAACCAGGATTTCGAATATTATTTTTATCGGGAACAACCCTCAGTTTCTTTGTATTCCCGAAGGGAAATACTGTTCCTTACTCTCGTCATCCTGGCATTCGCTCGGCCATCCGCTAGCTTCCTGCTTTAATTTCAAAAAACTATTGATTCAGCAAACAAACCACGTTACCTTGTACAAGGATCGAACTGTGACTCTAAATTGCCATATTTCACATTCGTCACGAGATAACCTTTCTCGAGAGCTTTGCGCAATTCGCAGGATAGCCATGCACCTATGAATTCATCGGCGGGGAGAGCGTGAGTGCACTCGGCAAAAACGTTTCGCAGCAACTACGACAGTCCGAATAACAATTTTCCTTGTATGCGGTACGGGAGTACAGGGTGACAGAGATTGCGTGGAGGAAGTACTGTGCACCGAATGATACCCTCAACAGAATCAAAATTAAAATTCAGAGCTACACCAATTAACTCCGAACATTGTTCTCCGATATAAATCGTAGATTGGCCTAACGGAAAAACACCCGTTTTCAATACGTATGAACACAGAGAACACATGCATAAATTTTCTCTGTACCCGTAACTTCGTATCGGGAAATTTTTCGTACAGCCACCAAAGAACGCCTCGAAAGATTGATTAGCATCGGATGATTTTCAAGAAAATTGTGCATCTCGCGATTCTCGCGATTCGACTTCGTAATATCCATCGACGGGCAGCAATTCGATACTCGCGGCCTCGTCCCGCATGAATTATAGGATGTTCGAGCTTACGCTCTATTCACACTAACTACTGTAGTGCTTTATGCGAGTGATTGTCTTTATATCTATATCCGCCCGGCGGAATGATTCTTATGTCTTCCTCGCGTAAAAAGTTTTTGCGAAAAACTTTCATACATCTGGAAGCGATAGTCGTGCATTCTACAAATGGACACACATCTCCGCGTTTTAAAAAGATTTTTCTGAACGCCATGCACGCACATCGAAAGATATCTATGTCATTCCAATATTTTATTATTTCTTATTTGAAATCAAAAACGAAATTTGATTCGACATTTCCTAGGGTTTCATTTGCTCAAGCGAATAATATCGAGCGTCAAATATTGGTCCGATATAATTTTGATTTTGCAGCGTATTAAACAAATGAGAAAAAATCTTTATCCAAAATATTCCGCAGTCCGAAAGCCTTGGGTAAATCGGACTAAACACATAGGTATATAATTTGAACTATCAATAAATAACTTTTGTATTAGGTGTACAACTTTCCTTCCGTCGTTTTCCTATAGATGGCTTTAGCGATAAGTGGTGGTCGAAATAAATAGATCATAGACGTCATACAATAAACTTGGGCATCTGTAAACATAACCCCAGAAACATTAGTCGATTTGTGTCATCATAAAGTTATTCTCGATTGAAAATGTCAGTTTACGAGCCAAATTCTCGTCATTTGCGGGAGATTTTAATTTTTTGCTTCAATATGAAGAAATCTGCGGCTGAGGCTCATCGAATGCTCTCAAATACTTATGGTGAGGCCGCTATTAGTGAAAGAACGTGTCGTGAGTGGTTTCAACGCTTCAAGAACGGTGATTTTGACGTCAAAGACCGGCATAGCGGTGGAAGAGAGAAGGTTTTCGAAGATGCAGAATTGGAGGCATTATTTGAGCAAGATTCAAAATCAAGAAGAATTGGCACGATCATTGGGAGTGACTCAATAAGCCATTTCAAAACGCCTCAAAGCCATGGGAATGATTTAGAAGCAAGGAAATTGGGTGCCGTACGAATTGAAGCCGAGAGATGTGAACGGCGTTTGTTTGCTTGTGAACAGCTGCTTGAAAGGTAAAGACGGAAGGGATTTCTGCATCGCCTTGTGACTGGGGACGAAAAATGGGTTCATTACGATAATCCCAAGCGCAGAAAATCATGGGCAGTTCCCGGCCATGTTTCCACGTCGACGGCCAAACCGAATATTCACGGCTCCAAGGTCATGCTCTGTATTTGGTGGGACCAGCTCGGCGTAGTTATGAACTGTTAAAACCGAAAACTGAAACAATCACAGGCGATCGGTATCGAACGCAATTGATGCGTTTGAGCCGAGCATTGAAAGACAAACGGCCGCAATACAACGAGAGACACGATAAAGTGATTTTGCAGCATGACAATGCTCGATGTTGCGAAAGTGGTCAAGACATACTTGGAAACGTTGAAATGGGAAGTCCTACCTCACCCGCCGTATTCTCCAGACGTTGCTCCCTCTGACTATCACTTGTTTCGATCAATGGCACACGGCCTGGCTGACCAACACTTCCAGTCTTATGAAGAAATAAAAAATTGGATCGATTCGTGGATAGCCTCAAAAGATGACCAGTTTTTTCGACGCGGGATTCGTACGCTACCCGAAAAATGGGAGAAAGTAGTGACCAGCGATGGACAATACTTTAAATCATAAATATATAACCAATTTTTTACAATAAAGCCTCGAATTTCGGAAAAAAAACGGCGGAAGCAAAGTTGTACCTAATACGACCAATCGTCATAACGATAATTTTCGTTTCATTCAAAATCATCCGAGGCTCTTCCGTTGTTTCCGACTTTTCGGTACTTTAAAATGAACTCAAATGCATTATGCGCAATACAGATGATTTTTTATAAATATTTAAATGTTCTCGTTGCGAAATCGACAAACTCTTTTATGGGATCACTACTAAATAAATAAAATGAATTCGCGCATTCCGCACGCGGACGACATCGCAATGACCTCTATTCCCGCACACACTTCGCAAATTTGTTGCGCAACGCAGAGAATTAGAACGTGAATTCTTACATTCTCCATTCCTTCGAGCGTCTCGTCTTGTCGCGTTTCGAAATCATAAAACACGAATGCGACGTAATCTCTTTTAACACATTCGATCATGTCTTCGACGTTCATTCGTATTTGTTTGCGGATTTTCTTCTCGCGATACTACAGTAAATCTATATCTCGTACCCTCTTCAGGGTTTTCTACTGAGGCTTTACGACAAAGAGACCGCATGTAACACAAATGATTCGAAGACTGTAACGATCGGCAAGTTTTGCAATAAACTACGTCGCAATTGTGTCGCGATTTTGAATTAACCAATCGCTCGTATCCGTTACAAATTTTAATAGATTCGCTTGCGAGGGATTCATTATATGATGCGCTCGATGACGTTCGACATGCATGCCCGAAAAAGACGCGAACACACGAATCGCACTTATTCAACTCAACATCGGAGCGTTCGCAAAATGAGATGTAACAGCGTGGCATCTTTGTGCATCGATGACCTCTGTCGTTACGAAAGCCCATGTTATACGCAATATTCTCCGCGAGAACTGGCGACGGCCTTTATATTTAATATAGGATATAATGTCGTGAGTACCCTCGTAATACATTATATTTAAACGACACGAGGGTTCGCAACCCAGAGAGGAAAGTAACGCGCAGCCGTCGTACATCGGATTCTCGCCTCGATCGAAAGTACTGAAATTATATATCATAATTGCAATATTTTCGGAAGCGAGAATCCGTTGGAATTGCTCGATTCCTCGAATTCTACAACCTTCCTCAGGAATTATGATACCAGCGGTTTTCGTTAATTCTTCAGCTAGCTTACGCTGTAACGAAAAACGCTGGTGTCTCACGGATTCGCATCTTTCTTGCAGTTCCCCCATATGCAGTTGCGCACGCTCTTGATATATGCGTGCCACTATGAATGAACGGGGAAGAACACAAATTGTCTGTGTTGTTTATTTGCAAAATCGAGCGGCAAATTTGACACATCTTCGCGAGTTAATCGATTAGATTAACGCCCGCGACCGACTGAAACTTTGAAAACACGTAATGTAAAATTTTCTGCGATATCGAATCCTCCAGCACTTTGCGCCAGAGAACTCACGAGTTACCATATGTCCTCATGAGTTAAATCGCGTGCTGGACGAAACGATAGATCAGCCGAACCTCGCGCTAAATCCGCCGACTCGAACGATAATCCTACGTAATCGTTCGGTTTGCACAAATGTAGTGCATACATCCGAATTTCACGGAATGTGCTTTCTATCCAACGAATGATATCTATACCTTCGGAGATAGCGAACATATCGAGAAAGTTGCCTCCCTCTCTAGTATCGCAAAATTTCTAAATCAACGCAAGTTTTTCACCCTTAACTCGATAAAAGCAAAGTTACCTCCTGCTGTTGGTATGGCCGGTGATGATTATTATTTTCCTTCCGACGATGACGACGACGACGACGATGACGACGACGATGCCACCGCTGCCGCTGCCACTGCTGTTGCTGTTCATCGTCGATGGACTCAAAATTTTGCGAAGATTCTTCTTCCAAGGCGTTTTCTTTCCTTGCATGTAGAAGCGATGTAGAAGCAAAATTGCGAAAATAGGATGGTCGATACCATCGCCAGTTTGTACTGTAAAAAAAGTTAAATAAACCTTATTAATTTGCGATAACATCACTATATATATAGAAAACTTTTTATATATTTTAGAAAACTTATATTACTAGTAGTATAGCAGAAACTTATACTACTAGTCGTAACATTATAACATGGCAAGATAACCTACAACTGTTTACATAATCGTATTCGATAATCTATGATGATTAGACATTTAACGAATGTCGAGCGCATGCATTATTTGTATTCATAAAAGGGGATGCAAGTAACGCTCTTGACCATCTCGCGATAATCAATGATAATTTCACTATCGCGTGGAATATTTTCGTTTTCCAATACGACAATAAACGTCGCCTTATTGTGATACATTTACAATCGCTTTTCAATTTACTCACGACAGAAACTTCCAACGATCTTCGTACGCTTCGCGATCAAATCAATAAAACGATACAAGACTTGAGCAATCTCAGTGTGCTATTGAACATTAGGATAATTGGCTTATTTTTCTGGTTGCATAAAAACTCGATAAGTTATTGCGAAAAGCTTGGAATTTGAGCTTGGCTACCATAGGTTACCCGTTATCACAAACTTGATTATCTCGCATCTCGCATTCGCGCGTTCGACGCGATTGCACTCGTCAATGCAATGGAGAAATCACGGACGACGAAAAAGAAAATTCTCGCTTTACCGCATCTACCATTCCGTTCTTGTACCCATTACATAAAGTGAACCATCTATTGTATCAATATTCTACGTTCCTAAAGCAAATTCCATCCCAACATTTTGAATTCATTAAAAACCAGAAACGCTGTGTGAACTGTTTCAGTACGAAGCATTCCGTGAAAGATTGTACAAATCTTCGCGCGTGTTGATAGTGTAGTAAACGATGTCACACATTGTTACGTTTTGATAATTTCGTTTAACCTGTCGACATTAAGCAACCGTCGATATCCGACGAGGAGCGAGAATATAACCGTCGCTTATTATCGAAAATCGTAGTGCCGAGCTCCAAAATCTTGTTCGCGACCTCGTGCGAATTTATTTGACTCATAAACGTTTTGTCACCGTTTGCGCGCTTGATCAGGGATCCGTTTCTACTCCGTTTATCTTCGAATCGCTTGTTCAACGTCTCCGCCTTTCGAAAATTAATCGTTTCCATTACCGGCATGAGCGAAATGCTGTCCTGCGTCACGCTGCCCAAATTACGATTATTCCGGCGTATCGCGATAGACCTGCCTATACTACGACCGCGTTTATACTTCGATCATTAATGAAATATTTATCGAATCAAATCAATACCATGAATAATTGGAAACACGTCACTGGACTCGAACTTGCCAATCGTGACCCCATGAGCTCAGGTCCGATCGACATCATAATCGGTACCGATCTATTCGTTCAGTATTCGGAAAGGTTCTGAATATGAGCCTACCGTGCAAAATACTATTCTCGGCTGGATTCTTTTTGGACCAATAGCCTCGTTTCCGAGATTACTGTCAATTTCTACATTTGCGCATCGGAGTTATTCTTAAAACTCTCGATCACGATCTTCGTAGGAATTGGACCTCAGGCAGTTTCCACTCATGAGAAACTGTATCCCGTAAAGCAATTCTTTGCGCTTCAAATTCTGGAAAATTGAGGAAGTGCCTCAGAAAGCTCTTCGGAGCTCTCATCACCAGTGCGAAGAGCACTTCAGAGTCACACATTCCCATACGCTGGAGGGACACTATATCGTCCGATTACCGTTTAAAAACGAATCATCTATTTCGATAAGCGAATCGCACTCTATTGCCGTTCGAGACCCAATTACCCATTCCGAATACCGCGAATTTCTCGCAAAATACGAAACACTCGGTCATACACATGGATCAAAAGTCCGACAGAAATTGTCAAAACCAGAGCAAATTTATTATATTCCGCATCATGCTGTCTTACGTGACAGCAGCGTAACCATCCACTTAGTCTTCAACACTGCACCTCAAATGGGACGTCATTGAACGACCATATGCTCATTGACCCTAAACTTTAAAGGGATTTAGCTGTCCTAATGCAGGCGTCAATACCGTTACGTGTTTATCGACAAAATGTATCGGCAAATAGTATATTAGTTGACTCTCGGGACAGTTATTGTTAGTCGGTCCCGTCCCGAAGAGGGCGAACATGCTATCTCACCCACAAAGATATATGCGACAAACTACCATCCATCATCTAGCGAAGCTGCCCTGAGAAAGGCGATGGAAGAATCTAGCAGCGCCTGCAGAGCTTTTCTGCAGAAATGAGCAATTTCGCCGCGACGCGTCTCGAGTCCTGAGTTCTCGAAGCGCCTCGCGCTTACGGGGAGGCCCACTAATTTGCGTCTCGTCCCCAGACGCACGCCCTGACCCTGTAATAATAGTTATTAAGTTTCCTTAAACTGCTCAGTAATGCGTGTGTGTTTACCGTGATGATATACGGATTTACTTTGTCAGGGATTCTCTTGTGATGAGAGGCAGGTCTCCCTTAACTGAGCTTCACGTATATATCACTTTGAGAGGATCGGCCCTGTCTTGGTGAACAGTCTCAGAATCTAATCCTCTTTTTAAGGTTGCTTTATCCACAACATAATTCTTTAGAGAAGCCGATGAGTGTTTGAAATGCTTCGGCGTTTGACACTAGGAATTGTATCGCCTCAGTTTCCACTCGTTATGAGGAATTATATCCCGTAAAGCAATTCTTTGCGCTTCAAATTCTGGACACTCTAAGAGGTGCCAGATTGTGTCCTCTTTAGCTCCACGTTTGCATGAGCTTTTTTCAATAAGCCCTAATTGTGAAAGTTTCGCATAGAAGTTATCATGCTCAGTTAGAGTCTGTGTAGACCAGTAGTTGAGCTGAACCCATTTAGTCTGAAGCCTTTCTTGTATGCTATTGAAGAAGGTGAATGTTATTTGACTCTTTGTCGAGATTTCTCACTAGTTTGCCACATCTTGTTATCTTTTTCCTTATTACTTTCTTTATATCCACATCTTTTCCCATTATGATTCCGTTTATCTCTACATCCTTGCCCTTTCTTACCTCAAATAGAGCTCTACGCTCATTTAAGAGTAGGTCAATGGGAGTTTATCCTGCTACCACGCTGAATGACTTCCTCGACGCTGTGCGGTATGCGCTTATATGTGCTATAAGCATTTCGCGCTGCATAGCCCTAAGAACTTTCTTGTCCTTTGCAGTCTACAGATCGGCCTATTCTGCGGCCGCATATGCGACCACCGGGATGAACATTCCCCGTCGTCGGTAACCTGTTACACATGAAAACACTTTTAAAATACAGTACGCGCATATGTCTCGTGAGTTCGTTTAATTGCACGTTGATAGTTGTGCCTGAAGATATTTTTATCATCTCTTTAATGTTTTTTTTTCTTCGCTACTATGCCTTGCACGTTTGTACAGGCCTAGATATAGTGTCCGTATTTGGACTGAGTGAGATACAATCCGCGGCTGTATCCACCGCGCGATCGTGATATTGCAATTTCCTCGAGCTGAGGAAACGTCGCGTGGCTTTGCTGTCGTTTCGTCACGCTGACCGCTCCACCGATCAAGAACGCGCCCAATTGGTAAAAATGTGAGGCACTACCTCGTTTTGCCATTAGAAGTATCCGTCTTTTTTGTTTTTTTTTCGTTTTTTTTTTGCGACTTCATGTCCATGCCAATCTTGTTATTGGCTTTCATCCCAGACGGCAGCAGCGGCGGCTCTCTCGCACAGAGCCGAATCTCTCGCGATGGAGCGTCCTAGCGCTTTATTGACGAGTCCCTTGTCAGCCACGTATCTGTCGGTAAGATTGGTGTTTTGAGAATACGCAACGTCGTGTTCTCAAAGCAACCAGTCTTACCGACAGACACGTAGCTGTTCTCGGCACGCCATGTCCAGCAGATTTATGCCCGCGTCTTCTGGCTAATCGTCAATCAAATGTTCGGATCATCGAAAACTGGTAGCCTGGAATATATAATTCAAAAGGAAGCGTGTTTTAATAGACTGCCACGCGACGCTGACATTCGCTAGTCCTTTATTTTAGGTGTAGGATTATTGATTGCATCCGTTGTCACGCTGATGTAGTGTTCATCGCAACGATAGGTTCGAACATCCGGATCTGCCTTCACGTATTCTGAAAGCTTATCCACGTGGTAGATATAGTCACCGTACATGCGTAACAGTATGACCTTTGGTATATACTGCAACTGCTCGGCGCTCAAGTCCAGAATGTTGAAAGGATGATACAGCGCGAGATTTTGCTATTGCGCGATTCGCGGATTCGCGTGCCTTTAAATAGGTGTTCGAGAGCGCGTAGTATGTAGTGCAAACATGACATTCGTGTGGCAATCGCTGATGATACGCGTCATAAACTGTGACGCAAAATTGCAAATAATGACAGACAGAGAAATGCAAGCACGGCGAAATGCTGCCGAGTACTATAAGCGCGATCATTTGCGACCAATCGAATTGCGATAAAACCAACAGTCTCATAAGTTTGCTTGAGAGCCCGAAGCATACGTTTTGAGAATGTGTATGTCTATTCGCTGCAATAGCCAAAGTATCGATATCTCGAAAATTTGTTTACATCTATCGAAATCGGTTATTTTACGTTCTCCAACAATAGCGATGTCATTTCACCGAACGAGACGCGGCCAAATTCTTTTTATCTTCGATGATATGGCATGCGACAAACAGAATGTAGTGAAAGAATATTTCTCGATGAGCCGCCACGCGAACGTCGACTGTTTCTATCTCTGTCAAACGTACGCGAGGATACCTAAACATCTGATATGCAACAACGCGAACCTGCTAATTCTGTTTAAATAGGATGGTACCAACTTGAAACACGTTTACAATGATCACGTGAATACTGACATGTCGTACGACAAATTTTTCACGTTGTGCCGCGACTATTGGCAACAAAAATGTAGATTACTAGTGATAGACAAGGACAGTGTGCTTACAAACGATAGACACAGAAAGGGGTTTAACGAGTTTGCGATACCGTAACATAGTAGTCGTTGTCGATACTTCACCAGAAAACATAACAAATGTGTGCGAATGTAAAAAAATCGCGAGGAAAATCGAGAAGACGAGTCGATCCGCAAGAAACATCGCGCTTTGAAAACCAGTAGAATTGCGTTGAACAGACATTTTTAATTTCTTATCGAATCGCTACGACTTTTCGCCGACAGTTCCGGCATTCGCGCGACAAAGAGAGAGTTGCGCGACGATGGCACAGCGTCTGCCCCCAAGCGTAAGAGGAAGAAAGAGGAAGAGGAGGAGAAATAGGAAGTGATCGAAATGTTCGAAAGTCCCTCACGTAAATCCGATGATCGATCACACGATCATGAATAGACGATAACCTCGCGTGCGATGATCGTACCGATATCATCTACCCCACGTATCGACGATAGAGTATGGATCAGAGCGATTTTCGATTCTAATATTGTGTACACCTCGTGTAAATTATATACACGATCTAAATTATTATCGGCTAATAACAAGATATCAGTTTTCAAGTATAGGTCACAGTACTCGCCGAGTAGAGAATCGCTGCCAGATGTTCGCGATGTGAGCGTAATCGCTCTCGGATACGGTGTCGTCCGTCAACGAATCAAAAAATGATTCATGATGATAAACGCGTGTTCTCTAGCTTTTCGATGCAATCAACGTACGGAATGCTAATTGTACAAGTAACAATTGCATCACGAACGTACAAGAAATATAAACGATTAAATAAATGATTGCCAAAACCGATTTATTTAATATACTTAAAGTTACTTTTAAATAATTAATATAAAAGAAGATCCTGAGCGAATATAAATTATTTACTTAAGAAATGCGGGCTCGGAAATTACGCGGAAACTGTTCTCGCCCGATACGCGGAACGCTGATGGGCCAACACGGAACGCTCAAGGATCCGAAAAATATAGAATATAAGCGCGGACGCGATCGCGGGTCAGAAATTTAAAGAGAAACTTGTCGTGTTACTTTCCTTTAAACGAAACCTACCGCGACGTAGAAAGTGCTAAGTGAGATTGTAATAAATAACCACTGTTGTTATGTGTGAAGTTAAATATATTCTGTTTAAGAACTGCGAGGCTACTACTCAATAATCCCGAAGTCCTCTGTGAACCGAACCGTATCGCGAAATACCGATACAGGAAAGACATTTTTGCATATGAGAAGTTTAAAACCGTCCTGAGTTTACAAAATTCTGACTGTGTAATTTTTAGTTTTTCTTTATCGAGATACACCAATTTATCAAGGCTTACTTAGAAATTTGAAAGAATCGATGAATCTTAATTTTATACAATTTTTGTAAAAATTATTTTCATTTTTATCTTTGATGTTATCGATGTTTAGTGAATGAAATGTATTTTTCCTTCGTTATAGAAGGGAGATCTGTATGTCCATCGTACGTGGTAATAATTTCTTTGATTATAAAATGTGCGTTGTAACCCGATAAATTGTGAAATACGGTCGGAATATATAGCAATTTTTATAATTTAGATTACAATATGCGCTGAACCGCGATATCTACCGATGAGATGACAATGATTACGTACCCACGTGTCGTCACGTATCCGGCGCAAATAGTTTCTCGCAGATTTGACAACGCTATCATGAGCATGTTAGCGGATACGATATTTTTCACGCGATGCGCCAAGTCTTGGAGTTGTCGCGCGAACCACGCTATACAATTTTTATCTCGACAGAACTGATGATAACGCGTCATCGAATGAGCATCGCTCATTAATATTCTGTTGCACATAATATATTAAATACCTCATTGTTGATATGTATATTTCACGCGATACGTTTTCATTGCTGGGTTCTATTTTATGTAGAACGCACTTCAAATCGGCATAGGCGATGAATGACGTTCCTTATTGCAGTTCCCAAACTGGAGCCACTTGCCATCCTCGCTCGCAATCGTTCATTTTGTCACAATCCACTATGTGTGACTATAATTTTTCATCGTACTATTGTGGTTTGACGCTGGTGTCACTTTGTATGGAAAACTCGCTCACCAAAGCGGCGTGAAATAACGACGACTCTCTTTGTTGCAATAATTTAAGCTTTATTCTTGAGTCGGAATTAAGATTTGTTCAAGTGGTGCTCGTAATTCGAGAATTTATTTGTTCGGTTAGACGCGTGCACGTGTAACTCGCACTTGGTACGACTTTGAATATTTTCTCGCAGTCGTTACAAATAATTCGTATTGCGGGCAGCAATGAGACTGGCAAAGCTTGCCGAAAACTTATGTATTTCTTGCGCATTGAATGCCCTCGCAGTAAGCGTAGATCGGTAATGTTACGAGACAAAAAAACAGTGTTGATACGCGACGAAATTTCGGTTTGGTCCACTTAATATTAGGTGTGGGAAAAAGTTCGTGGCGTTTTTTTAATGCCTTCTAATGGGAAAAACGCCACGAACTTTTTCCCATATCTTCGGGATAAGATTTGTTAAGCACGAATCTCGGTAATCGATCCGTATTGATCGGGATCAATAGGGAAGCAAACTGCTCTCTCTCATGGGGAACGTGTGTGCGATAGTCAACTTTTCGAGTGTCGCGCAAGAGGGCTCGCGTGCTATCTGAGATAGACAGTGTGATTAGAATAGGAGCGAGATATACTCATGTTTTGAACGAAATGTCGGTTAGTAAGCGTGATTGAACAAGAACGGCTCGGTGTCTATGATCTGTTTATTTACAATCCTCGAGAATACATTTGAAATAACTCGAATGAAACTCGATGTCTCGGAGATTTAAAACTGTAGTATAATATATAGTGGATACGATTAATTACGATTCACATTTTTTTCTGCGGGATATAGAGCGGCGACCATGTGAAGCTTGCATTGTCCATGGATTTCACATTGATCACCTTCTTCAGCATAATTTCTCGCAGCATTTCGATGTGGTATTCTGCATGCATGTTAGCTGCATGCAATTTAGTTTGTTCACGTTGACAAGTTGAGGATTCGCGACAGCGCCCACTGTCGCATTCCTGGAACTCTTCGAGTGACGCCAATGTGAGCTCGATGACCATTCGCGCAAATCGGTATCTCACTGTTTTTTGTATTTATGCTCCTGATGGCACATTTATCGTTCGCCGCAAACTCACCGTTTAACGCGGTATTCTTTCATACTACTGTGTCTCCTACAACGTCTCGCACTCGCTCGAGCTACATTACCCGTGTCTTCCAAAAACTGCCGCAGCTCGATGTAATCCGTATTAATTATCGCATCAATCAGAACACGATTCTCGAACGTAGCATCGATCTCTCGCCAGATCTTTCGTCGCCATTCGCGTACCCATCACCAACGTGCATGAACCATCGCTCCAAATGATATTACACGCGCGAGTCTCGCCACCGTGGATTGTCTGTGTCCAATGGTGAGGTCCAGACGATTGGAACGACAAAATTCTTCGAACCGCTCGATGAACTCGTCGCATCGTTGCAGTTTCGCGAAACACTCCACCAGAGTGATGACTTAGTCGCTCTACTCCAGCAGTTCGCGTTCCACTCGCAAATGATTTTCCATATTTTTTTCACAGTCTTTAGATCACATCGAACTCTTCCATAGAGCGCTTGCACGTGACTCGTTCACAGCCCGCATTCTTTTTATGGCCGCACCACTTTATATTTATAATTTTATAGTAATGTAGCCGTGATACATGATGGCGGAGTAACGTTTGTCACATTCATAACATCATGTCATGAAAATATTTTTTTTTACAGCGGGATCCTTTTTGTATGATGTATTAGGTGTACAACTTTGCTTCCGCCGTTTTTTTTCCGAAATTCGAGGCTTTATTGTAAAAAACTGGTTATACATTTATGATTCAAAGTATTGTCCATCTGGCCACTATTTTCTCCCATCTTTCAGGTAGCGTACGAATCCCGCATCGAAAAAACTGTCATCTTTTGAGGCTATCCACGAATCGATCCAATTTTTTATTCTTCATAAGACCGGAAGTGCTGGTCAGCCAGGCCGTGTGCCATTGATCGAAACA
>NW_012130090.1:500273-502205 GCF_000143395.1 Atta cephalotes
TCTCCCGCAAATGACGAGAATTTGGCTCGTAAACTAACATTTTCAATCGAGAATAACTTTATGATGCAGACACAAATCGATTAATGCTTCTATGGGGTTATGTTGACAGATGCCCAAGTTTATTGTATGACGTCTGATCTATTTATTTCGACCACCACTTACCGCTAAAGCCATCTATAGGAAAACGGCGAAAGCAAAGTTGTACACCTAATAATTCAGTGTATGTGTACCGCCAATTATCGACAGTTCAACTATTTTTTCATCACGCGCGAGAATCATAATATTCCTGCAGCGGGAAAAATTGATCTCCATTGGAATTTTCGACACACAAAAATAGTCATTGTCTGTTAAACTGCGAGTCTTATATCTTTTCAAAGCCATAGTCCTTACAATGCTTTCTGTCGCACGAGTCCAGAAACAAACATTCTTCGTTAATGAATGCTGTTTCATGATACTTACTGCATATTCCTAATTCTCAATCGCGTAGGAACTGCACCGATGATATTCACACACCACTTATGTCTCTCTCTCGCGAATTTCCGAGAATGCGCATCACATCTTTTTGATTATGTCTTTTATCGGTCCTTCATCATTCGTTCCATCGGGATTCATGTTTCATTCACACAGGTCTTGTTCACAATATTGTTCATAATAGTTTTTTCACTGTGTACAGATTGAATACATATTGCACGGAATTATAATGTACATTGACACTTTGCAATTCGACCAAAAACCGCCTAGCGCTTCAATATAATCGATCCGTGCTTCCTGATGAGATACATTCCTCTAATGTCAGTGTCAGTCAAACAAGTCATACATGATGCATATACAGCTAAAGCGCCGTTATGTAGCAGTGGATCACAATGTTTAGTACGATCGTTCAACGCAGGAATTTCCAAAGACAATACGAATATTTTCTCGACGATTGGTATTGTTCTCGCTCAAATCACTAGCATAATAATAATAGTATCAAATAACACTTCTTCTAAATCTTCTAATTCAATTTCTAATTCTTCTAATTCTTCTTGAGCTTCATGTTCTACTTCTATTTCTATTACATCTTCCATCTTGAATAAAACTCGAAGAAAAAAATTTTGTAAAAATTGAAGATTCGCGTATGTATTCTTTTACAATAAATCTTTCACTACTGACAGCATGTATACAGATCTCTCCATTTTTATATGCTACTGAGGGTAGGATTTGCATTTTTGTGAACATTCTTTTTCCATTATCGAATTTTTTACTTTTGTATCCCTCTAAGTGATTCATAGTATGGTCTAATGATTTCTATATCGTAACTAAGATATGTAAATTCCACATTTTTGACAAAAGACTAGATGGAAATGATAATTTCATTTTAGAAGATATTGATGGTACATTATTTTCATGAACAGACATACTTTATTGTTGTTGGTATCGATCTCTTAGATAAAAAAAAGGTTCGATATCATTTAAGTTCTTAGTACATATGTCATTGTGCATTAGGCTTAATGACAATTACATTAAAAATTAACTTGCATATTTTTTAAGCTAAGTAAAATTCTAGATTGCTTAAAACTCATTTTTGAAAAAAGATAATGGAACAATCAGATTATCAATTACTTTATTGTCGTTGGTCTCGATACCCTTAGATAAAAGAGATTCGATATTAGATTGCATTCTTGATGTGTGTCAATTTGGTATTCTTCGACGTCGCAATTGTTCTTCAAAGTATAAAAAGTATATAAAAAAATCCCCTCTTTAAGATGTGTACAAAAAAATGTGGAAGGGAACATTAAAAGAAGAGCCGGATAACGTTACCGCATCAGTCGTTCAGAGAGCTTCAATAGAATTCAGATAGCTATTGCTAATTATAAGTTCTCCGAGAAAATAAAATATCTCGAGCCATGAATTATTACGTTTCAACAGCAGCAGCAGCAGCAGCGGCAGTGG
>NW_012130090.1:504514-505358 GCF_000143395.1 Atta cephalotes
ATTTCGACCACCACTTACCGCTAAAGCCATCTAGGAAAACGACGAAAACAAAGTTGTACACCTAATATTAGCGTTGACTATGCAATTCAGTGCGATTGAAAATGCTAAAATTGTATGTTTGGAATCATCCGACGTATGTTTAATAATGATTGAATCAACAATATTGTTTATGTTCAACTTAGATCAATGCATTGAATTAGCATTCAATCAATTGGTTGATTGAGAAAATCGATACAAAGTTTACACAATTCTTGAATATTGCATTCACTTTAACGTTAAAGATGTAATATGCGCTAGCGATTATTTTGATAAAAATCAACTCCTTGACTGCAAACTATTAGCTGTAGTTTTTTGTGCATAAGAAAAAATTATGTAAAAGAAATATAAATAAAAAAATTTTTAATCTAAAATTATGATAAAATTTCTTCACACATATATAAAATACGGGGCTGGAATATGCGGTTTTGTCTCTTTTATTTTTGTACAGAAAGGATGATGACATAGGCGATTTTAATGCTTTTTCTCCAAGACATTCCCAATATCTCGCTTTCTTCCTTGACGATAATGGACTTGGTGAACATGGTGACAAGGGATAGTATCCCTTGCGCTCGATTGATTTTCGACGTATATAGTCTTTTATTTTATCCATATCTTAACATTCGTAACTGAAGCTTACGATTGAATAAAAAAACTTTATACACTGTCTACACACACACACACACACACACACACACACACACACACACACACACACACACACACACACACACACACACACACACACACACACACACACACACACACACACACACACACACACACACACACACACACACACACACAC
>NW_012130090.1:506779-514744 GCF_000143395.1 Atta cephalotes
ACACACACACACACACACACACACACACACACACACACACACACACACACACACACACACACACACACACACACACACACACACACACACACACACACACACACACACACACACACACACACACACACTGCCTATATACATTGTCTATATACAATGTTTCATATACTTGTCCAGTTCAAATCTTTTTTAATTTGTACAAATAGAGCACATATTACATGAAAATATTATATAACACGGATTTCTGCACTCCGAACAGTGTTTGCCATCTATGGCTGCATGCGATCTAATAATATGCTTACGAAAGTTGTACATGTGTCCGTTAATCTCATCATACATGATGTGCACAAAATTGACGAACCATCCGTTGTATAATAAGAATATATCATGCACTGTTTCAGCATGTTCAATGCCATTATTCACTCAGGATACACTATTTTGCTCTTAGTGTATCTTCACTCTGATCCTCATTCTGATTACTTTATAGCTGCCTCCGATAATGCTTCTTCATCATGTCCATTATTACCTCAAAATTCGCAATTCAAATATTTCGTTAACGATATCCATCAGGTTTTCTTTTGGTATATTACGAACAATATGCACTATATTTTCTATCGGTATATACTATAACTTTAAGAAAGCTCGCTTCTAGACTGTACACTTCAAGATTCAAATTCATACTGTAATCCTTCTTTTCAACTGGAAATAGGTATCGTTTTTTCTAATTTTTTTTGGAGTGTTTCAAAATTATATCCTCATAAACTTAAGAAATTTTAAAATTCTAGAGTTTTCTTCATTTAAAGTGTTTCAATTCTTTTTGACTCATATATGTATAAAATACAATTACTGATTTTTAATAGCAGCCAGCCACGGCACTTGAAATTAATATCAATCCATTCTATCGTGACCAATCTTTATGTACTTATCTTAGACATGCTTCTACCCTCATAAATGAAAATATAATTCTATCGAGTTTCACTTACATTTACACTTCTACTAATCTTGAAACACATTGCAAAAACATGTTCGATTGTTACATCCCCTCCCAAAAAAAATAATAAAGGCTCTTTTATCAAGAGAGAGAGAGAGACATTTGTATTTCAATATCATCGATTTCAATAACAATCAGATGTTGGCACTCAATCGATTAATTATGAAACTTCGTCATATTTATTTAAAATAATTAATAAATGTTGTTTCTAGAAAAATTACGTTATATCTTGGCCGAAAAAACGGTTGGAGCATATAGTCTTGGGTGAATAGCCTTTGGACGTTTTCGTTTTATAACCATTTGTATTGTTTTTTATATTGTTTTTCGTTTGTGACAATAGTCTCCTTTTTTGTAATATTTTTTAATATTTTGTCTCGTACGTGACTGCTGTTCCCAAAATCCCCTTGCAGTTTCCAAGTTAGAACTCCCACAACATTACTACTAGAAACATCTATGAGGATATACTTTAAAACGTTAATTGAGAGTTGTGAATTTCCGTTACTCTGTATAAAAAGTACAATAGATAAACAATATTGTTTATCGATGATACATTTGATTCGCGATAGAGAACTTGGATTGCGAAACGCGCTTACTCGTAATACATGCTGTAAACTTAGATCGAATAAACTAGATTGAATCAATTTAATTTAATTCATTTATGGCAATTACTACGTAAGAATATCTCATATCCGATATTCTTCCACCATATCGCAACTGTTCTTCGAAGTATAAAGTATCTAAAAAAAAAAATTTCCACTTTGGGATATGTAAAAAAATGTGAAAGAGAACACTATTTAAAAAAAGAACTCGGACAACATTACTGCATCAATCTCTCAGACGGATTCAACGGACAGCTATCGCTAAGTTCTCCGAGAAAAAAAATCTCAAGTTATGAACTATACTTACGTTCCGATTCAATAAGATGAAGCACTCGGGAGACAGTAAGTTTTTTTACAAATTTTACAATTACAAAATTTTCATGGATAATCAACGTGTTGAAACATATATTGTAAAGAATGTATGTTATCAGCGGTTACTTTAGAGAGCGAAATATTTATTGTATTATGTTTTGTTTATTTTCCAACTGTCATTTATTATGTATGTTTTTATTATTGAGAGTGATCCGATCGCGATCGAAACATCTATTACTAGCAATTTTTATTAAAATTTCAACTTAAAATATTTTCGTTTCCTTTTAATTTTTTTTGTACTTTCTATTTATCCTGTTCTGTTTTTATATATTAATAATAATAATTTTTAGCTCGTAGCCCTCTTTTTTTTTTGTTTTTTTGAAATTTATGAACCTTATTACTAATCAGATTACTAATCAGATAATATATTGTAAATTTGCTGAAGAAGGCTAAAAAATTAGCCGAATGTACAGTACAAAGTAATGATATTATAATTAATTTAAAGAAACAAAAACTGCGCATCGTCTACAGCGCGAATTCCCAATTGTCTATTTATATGATTTTTTAAATTATTATCTTGGAAATTTAGTTATTAATTTATTTACCACATAAAAATTTTGTGTACACATTTTATATATTATACATTTTTTCTACGTTTACCTTCTATTTCTTTTACAGTATCTTCTCATTCAAAATCTCGCTATACGCCTTACATCTTGGGAAGGAGATATTGATTAACGCCTGCGGCTTATAAATATTTAGATATAGAAATCAGCATAGGACCCATTATATCATACGAAAATTGCAATTGGTGATACTCGAGATAACCGGATAATCTTCACGCAACATGAAAGGCATTTATCGTCAGATGCAAGGATATTGAACAGCTCCTGCGATTTGTAATTATGCTATCATTCCTAACTATTCAAGGTCTGAATGCAAAATTTTGTAAGCTGTATGATACATATAAAGTCAAATTATCATTATGTGATAAATTTTGTATATGATGTCATCAATCTTGCTTTTTGTGCTTGATCTCGAACATTGTGTCGAACATTGTATTTAGAACTATCTCAGAATGTATATAACACGAGTAAGAAATTTAAACATTTTATTTCATATTTACGTCAAGAATTTCTATTACTAATAAACGCGATGCTGTAAATATGTCGCACAATATTTGTGATAAAAGTTTCCTTGTAGAATGTGAATTGGTAGCATACGCTTTGTGTATGCTATCAAATTGTGTACGTTACATGAATAAAATAAAAAATGAGAATATTAAAAAATAAATATTAAAATTACTCTGTGTTTAAAATTACATTACTCTGTGCTTAAAATTATTTATTTCTTTGTCCTTACACTATTCCTTCGTACTCCGTATATAGGGTGTCGAAAAAATAACCGAATACTACTGCGAAGTATATACCTATCGATCGCTTGGCGCGGGGGTCGTGGGGAGCGGGGATAATCTGGCATATACATTTCGCAGTAGTAGGCCGCGCGATTCGGCTATCTTTAAGAATTAATATCTCGTTAACTATTGGGAAAATTTACAAAATGATAGAGGACTTTTCGACTCAGTTTAGTCCATTCTACCTGCCCATGAAATATTTGGCGATTATTTCCAAACCTTGTATTAAATTAATTGATAAGAAGAACGCTCATTACATAACTAAAAATATTACAATTAGATGCTAGCTATCATTTTAAAATATTCGTCGAATAAATAACATATCTATTTAATAAAATCGAGAAGAAAAGACAACGAAGGAGAGAATACAACGGGAAGAAGAGAAAGCACGAATAATATGGTAACTATGGGACTGCAATGAGAGAAAGCAAGAGAGCACGATGCAAGAGAGTAAGATGATAGGTGTAGGATTGCAACGGGAGAAAGAGAGCGCGCAAATAATGTGGTAAGTATGGGACTGCAACGGAAGGAAGAGAGAAAGCATGAATAAGATAGTAAAGAAGAATAAGATAGTAAAATGTAAGGGCCGTAACGAGTTGAGAGAAGAAAATTGCATCTTATAATGAATGGAAGAGAGAGAATAACATGACGGTCCCTGTTTCTGTCTACCGCGGATGCTAGTGACCCTCTCCCGCAGTCCCCTCGCCAAGTGACGACAGATCCCCTCTCGCCGAATAATGTCGGCCCTTCTCCCTCGAAAGGGCTCCAAATAGCAACGTACTTCCCCCTCGGACCCACCTTTCACAAACACACATCGCGTATACGTATACATACTAACACATAGATCTAGAACTCGCCTAGTATACCTACTATAGTCCAAACATGTTAAATCGGGTGATTTCGCAGAGAATAATGTAAGACCATCTCCAAGACCAGGCCAATTTATTTGTTTGGGAATATTCTGTCTTGAATCTGTTCTTGCTTTTTATTTATACCGAAGTGAGGTGGTGCATCATTTAACTGAAGCCACTTTCGTGCGGCCTTATCTTTTCAACGGAATATCTTCCAATAAATTTGGGAAATCATTTCTAAGAAAATCTCTTGGTTAGAATTAACGCCAATAATTCCTGTCGAAATATTAATATTCCATTGATCGATGATTTACAATTTCCATCCAGTGTGAATTGACTTCGCTTCAATAAAATACAAATTATGCCTGTTAATGGTTCCATCACTCTTAAATGTTGCTTCATCAGACTTTAACACAAATAAAAAAAGTTAGAATCTTCTTGTAATATACACTCATACACGCAAAAAAACGGGCTATTAAATGTTTACATAAATTTTTAATATTTTCAAATAGCAATAATTCAGTAAAAAATCATCATAGAGAGATGATTTAAGAAAGCTTTTTAAAGGTTGAAATCTCTACTTTCCAGATCGGTACTTTAAAAAGCAGTCGAACTGATATTATATGAAGTTACGCATACATAAATGAAGATGCATAAATCTAAAAATTTTTTAAGAAATTTGTTCTACGGCGTCATTAAAAATTGCGCAAAAATGGGATTTAAATTTAAAAAAAAATCTTAATTTTGATCTTTTTAAAGCTAATTCTAATAATCCTTTAACTTCAAAATAAAATAACTTCGTCAAAAATGATCGTAACGAAATTTTTAAAAAAGCATTTTAAAGATTAAAATCTTTATTTTTAAAATCGGTGACATTTCAATCCAACTTATCTCTTATAGAGCTATACGGACAAAAATGAATATCCATGTGAAAATTTTGTACAAATTTTACAAATGTTTATGGCGTAAAGTAAATATCACACAAAAATGCAGTTTATAACAATCGAAAGTGTGAACCTTTATCTTCAATTTGCTTTTTTATAGATTTCTGTAGGATTTTTTTTTTGAATTATTCAACATTGAAGCAAAAAGAATCGTTTCGATTGCTGTAAATCGCATTTGTGTGAATTTTATTTCACACCATAGACATCTTTGTAAAATTTGTGCAAAACTTTCACATTTGACAGGTATTCATTTATGTCCATATAACTCCATAAAGGATCAGTCAGATTGAAATATCAATTATCGATTTCGAAAGTAGAGATTCCAAACTTTAAAAGGTTTTTTATATATCTCGCTATGATGATTTTTCACTGAGTTATTTGAAAATATTAAAAAATTTGTGCAAAAATGTAGTAGCCCGTTTTTTTTGCATGTGAATGTATTTTGAGTTCCTGTATTACAGAATTGGATTCTTATGTTAAAATCGTTCTGTGAGAGTTCTTGGAGTACCGATATACGATATAGAACTTATTTTTCTTGAGTATGCGTAACACTAATGATTGGCTAATATTTCTATCGTGGATAGTATGATTTATCCTTATTTTAGCTTATATCCTGAAAATAGTTGAATTTTTGAAAAGATACTCTAATACGAAGTTAGCTCATTGAGTACCGTCGACAGAACGAGTAAAAAATATTCCTTCCTATTAAAAAAAAATTTTTATTGATAATATGAAAACCAAGTTTAGATTACTTTACAACAGTTTAGATTACTTTAGATCATCAAAATATGTCCCCTTATTTATCCTACAATTTTGATAATAAGTATTTTTGATAATAAGTATTTTTCCTCTATCTCTAACCGTTTCCGAGAAAAATATAGTGAATTTTTTATTTGGAGACACTGGTAGTGCTTGGTGCTAAGCTACGCGTTGTTACTTTATGCGAGCCGGTGAGTTGCGCCAGATCGAGATTATCGGATCTCAATAAGGGCTGAATCAATCAAGTTCTAAGTGTGTTCAATCGATTGCGACCGATCGGAATTTATGAGTATTTTTTTTTTCTACATGCTCTATGAGCGGAGATATTACGACGCAAAATATAAATCTGAAACTTTTAAGAAACGTTGTCGTCATCGCCGCTGGAATGAGGGAAATATCCTTTTGGAATTTTTGATGCAAGAGGCAAATGTGGCGCTTGGTCATATCATATGGTACATGTCTGTGACTGATGATGATGAACTAGTGCACATTTTTGTAATTGGAATTGAAGTGAGATAGTTTAGGTTAGGAAATCCGTCACATTGCTGGCATAGATAGAGAAATATGTAAGTGAGGCTAAAATAAGTATTTTCTGCTTCTCTGCAATTACACAAATTCTCTGTTGTAAAACACATATTTTCTGCTTGAAGAATACAAATTATTTCCTATATATTAATAATTTTTTCTTTTCATATTTGCTTAAATATGAAATAATTTTTATTCAACTTTTAATATCTTCAAATTAGAAGAACTTCTATCTGTACATAAAGGATTAAAGAAACAAAAACATAATTTTCGAGAATATAAGTCAGACTTAAATCTTCTTCGAGATATGTTACAAGAAATTGAAAATGGTGCTATTTCCGATAGAAGAGGAAGATCGTGTCAAAGAATATGAAGAAAGGAAATTATAACATGAGTGCGATTGCAATTGGCTAAAAAGAATAGAATTATTGTATCTTTAACGAGGCAATTGAATGATGTTCCAGAACACTCTGAATTGACACAATATCAACAACATTTTATGGAATTCTATAATCAAGGTTAACTGTTTTTTATTTACAGACATAAGAACAATTCTATAATTTAAAAGTATCTATTTTGAAAAATTTAAATTAAAGAAGCATATTACAGTTTCAGCTAAGCACAAAGAAACTAAACAATATTATACATTATACAATATCCTCGATGATACAAAACTATATATAAGTAAGGAATGCTGTCTTAACATATATGTAACTTAATATGTCTTAACATATATGTAACTTAATATGTTTTATAACATATGGCATCAACAAGTAACAAGGAACAGTTCCTGAAACAATTTGAGACAATTGTTGCAGGAGTAAAGCGCAACAAAACGATAACATGGAAAAACAAATTTTCTTTTACTTTCATCATATTCAATAATAAATTCTGCAGAGTCACAAAATAATTTTAAATAACGAAATAATTTTTTATTTAGAAAAACGGTGAACTGACGAAAAAGGAAGGCGAGATACGTTTAGTCGACAACTCGTCACTTTCATAGAATAGTAATGCAAATATGTTACGGTTAGACAGCTTACTATTGAATGTCACAAAGATGAAACTTTATTGGCTCAACTTCGTGGTCCGTAAGTTTCTCTTACGCAAATGAAAACTAGAAAAATTTATTCGTGATATGAAATTATGATAAACTACTTTTAAATAATTTTACTTTTAAATAATAAAAATTTATCTGTTTGGTTTTTTCGCTATGTACGCAATATATGATGAATATATGGTGAAAATTAATGATGCCAAAAATAGTTACAAACATAATGTGTAACAAAAAATAGCAATAAGTCAGTGTATAATTTTTTGATGCTTTAAAATTTTTTAGCGCATAAAAAATCGCGCACTAACTCTTATTATTGCTTTCCCGTTTCGATTATTTTTATCCGACAATTTTTTATGTATGTAGAGATATAGTTCAAGAATTTCATCAATACTATATATATATATATATATATATATATATATATATAGAGATACAATATGTGTAGTATATACTGTAATATATTACTTTATAGACTATTTGACTATAGGTATATTACTAATAGAGATAAGTAAACTT
>NW_012130090.1:514813-520754 GCF_000143395.1 Atta cephalotes
TTACTTTATTTATGTTCCGTTTCCGTTACGTTATTTATTTACCGTTACCGTAACTTTTAATTTTAGTTAGTAGTAGTAGAGTATAGTATATAATATATATATATATATATATATATATATATATATATATATATATTGAGATACAATATGTGTAGTATATACTGTAAATATATCTTTTAATGACATTTGACATGGATATCAATGAGATACTATTAAAAAAAATCTTTACTCAATCTTAAATGGCAAATTTTCGGTTAGTATACAAATTTATATTATAATTATCGATAATCAGTCAGGGTTGCCACAGGGTTGCCTGGAAAACTGGAAAATCAGAGAAATTATCTTATAAAGAAGAACCCATTATAATCATTCAGAGGAAGTCCGAAAAAAAAAGGAAAAGGAAATTAATTGTTATAAATTATTAATTCATGTTTCAAGTTGTTTATAATATGTTAATATAGAGGAGCGCGAATAATTAATTAAATCTTAATTTAATTAAATCTTAATTTAACGATATATGATCGAAAAGTTTAAAGTATCAAAGACTATAATTTTGCTAGTGATTATACAGACTTTGAAATATACTTACAGACTATAATAATAATTATGTTTGGTAAAAATGGGCTAAAAATTTACATTAAAATTTACATTTAAAAAAAATATAACTTCGTAATTCCATTTTTATGTAGACACGTATTATAAGACAAAATTCGCTAAATTAACTTGTTTGATATTCAAAAATCCATTTCTTCAGAGAGCAGTCGTGCGCGAGAAACAATTTGCGATTACAGGAAAAAAGCTCTCGTTTTGACAAGTTTCTCTCTACCTACACATCAATATGTCGAGTTGCCTATCTGCCTATGCAAGAGCATGATAATGTAGAATATGATTAGATCGCAAGTCCGACAGGGAAATGAGACGAGAGAAATTGAATTTCATTCTGCTATAGTATAAAATTTAATATATTATAGAAAATATATATTTAATAATATAAATGACATTTAACAAATGACATATTTATAAATATATAAATATTTGTAATTATATTTTTTAAATGTCATTTATGTTGATTAAGTCAGATATCATTTATATCATTAAATATATATTTTATATCTTATTACTGAATTTTATACTATACTAAAATAAAAAAAATAATACATG
Organism: Atta cephalotes; assembly: GCF_000143395.1. NCBI lineage: Eukaryota > Metazoa > Arthropoda > Insecta > Hymenoptera > Formicidae > Atta > Atta cephalotes. Next base: position 515,975 of record NW_012130090.1, read on the forward strand.
TAAAATTATACATGTAAAATTTAATTTCCCTTGTCTCCTTCCCAGCTGGACTTGTCATCTAATCTTATTCTGCATTAATAGTAAAGCATTCCTCTTCCCATGGGTAGACAGGCAACTCGATTTACTGATGTATAGGTTGCGGAAGCACTCTGACAACTCATTGATCTCGACTTAGAATTTCTTTTTAAATCACGATTATTGTTTGCTACTTACAACTCATTTTTCGCTTTCGTGGTATTATTGAGAAGATACTATTAAAGATAATATTTGAACATTAATCTGAGTTTATGATATTATACAAATTTACCTTTTTAAAAAAAGATTAAAAAAGCGCTAAGCATGCGTGCTTTTCGTGAAGAATTATTTGGGCCAACGCCAATTAACTTAATTGGCCGTGAAACTGACTAATTGTGTTTGTGTTTGCTGTTAGTAGAATAATAGTAGTTTTAATTTTTCTTCAAAGATATTCTTATTGAAAGTTTTCTTAATCCAACCTAAATAATGGCAATTTTAATTCTTTGTCAAAAATTATTACTCTTCGAAAAAAATAATATATCAAATGAAAAATTAAAGATGCTACAATCTTAACTAATCAAGTTAAATTCTATCAAATTAAAACGTAAAACACAAATACATATGATATTGTCTCTTGTTATTTACTTAACTGTAATGATATGTATCATTCGTATAAAAGATTTGATACAACAAAATTGGCGCCAAGTGTAATTCTTTGTAATATATACCATTCCTTTAAAAGATTTGATATCAAGAATTAGCGTAAAGTTAAGTCCCATTTCTTTATACCATGTCAAATTAAATAAATAATGAATATTAAAGAATTAGCGCAAAGTTAAATCCATTTCTTTATATCATGCCAAATTAAATAAATAATAAATATTAATCTAATGATGTGTATCGTTTGTATAAAAGAATTGATATATAATAACTGTGCGCCAAATTAAATTCTACTATCAAAATCAAAAGTAAAATCCATGTGATACTATCTTTATTATTATTTACTTAATGCAAATGCTACTATCTTTAATTTTTATGAAATAAAACTTACGTATAGTATACGTATATCTTGTTGAAGGATCTTCCTATTCCAATCCAAATGGTTTAAATTCCTCTTAAATGAAATTATTAGATCGCAATTCATTCAAAGACATTTTTTCTTCCAACTATACGTAACTATATACTTAACGAATGATACGTATTATTAGAGTTAAGTAAATAACACAAGACAATATCATATGTATTTGTGTTTTACTTTTTAATTTGATAGAATTTAAGTTGATTAGTTAAGATTGTAGCATCTGGATTCTTTAATTTTTCAATTGATATATTAATTTTTTTCGAAGAGTAATAATTTTTGATAGAGAATTAAAATTGTCATTACTTAGATTCGATTAAGAAGACCTACAATAAGAATATCTTTGAAGAAAAATTAAAACTATTATTATTCTATTAAACAGCAAACACAAACATAATTAATCAGTTTCAAACCAATTAAGTAATTGATGTTGGTGAAACTAGTCCAAATGATTCTTCACGAAAAATACGCATGCTTAGCGCTTTTTTTAAAAAGATAAATTTGTATAATATCATAAACCCAGAATAATTTACTCAAATTGTCTTTAATAATATCTTCTCAATAATATCAATAATATCGAAAGCGAGAAAAGTTGTAATATAAACATACAACAAACGTGATTTAAAAAGAAATTCTAAGTCGAAGTCAACGAATGTACAGGGTGTTTCCGCAACCTACACATCAGTAAATCGAGTTGCCTGTCTACACATGGGAAGAGGCATGCTTTACTAGTAATGCAGAATAAAATTAGATGACAAGTCCAGCGGGGAATAAGACAAGGGAAATTAAATTTTCATACTAATATAGTATAAAATTCAATAAGATATAAAATATGTATTTAATGTACAAATGATATCTGACTTAATCAATATGACATTTAAAAAATATAATTACAAATATTTATATTTGTAAATATGTATTAAATGTCATTTATATTATTAAATACATATTTTATATAATATATTAAATTTATATAATATATTAAATTTTATATCAGAATGAAATTCAATTTTTCTTGTCTCATTCCCCCGTCGGACTTGCGATCTAATCATTTTCTATTCTACATTATCATGCTCTTGTCCATAAGCAGATAACCCGACTTACTGATGGTATATAGGTAGACATTACTAGAGAGAAAACCAATCCCAGAAACCTGTCAAAATGAGGGCTTTTTTCCTGTAATCGCAAACTGTTTTCTGCGCACGATTGCTCTCTGAAGAAATGGATGTTTGAACATCAAATAAGTTAATTTAACAAATTTTGTCTTATAATACGCGTCTGCATAAAAATGGAATTACGAAGTATTTGTATTTTGTACGAAGTATTTTGTATTTTTTTTTAATGCAAATTTTTAGCCCATTGTTACCAAACATAATTATTATTAATGTAATGTAAATATATGTAAGTATATTTTAAAGTCTACATAATCACTAGCAAAATTATAGTCTTTGACACTTTTCTTCAAACTTTTCGATCATATATCATTAAATTAAGATTTAATTAATTACTCGCGCTCCTTTATATTAACATATTATAAACAAAACTTGAAACATGAATTAATAATTTGCAATTAATTTTCTTTTCCTTTTTTTTCAAGCTTTTATTGAATGATTTTAACGGGCTCTTCTTTATAAGGTAATTTCCCTGACTTTTTCCAGTTTTCCAGGTCTGTGGCAATCCTAACTGATTATCGATAATTGATATAAATTTGTATACTGCCGAAAATTTGCCATTTAAAATTGAATAAAGGTTTTTAATAGTATCTTGTTGGTGTCCATATCAAGTATTATTAAAAGATATATTTACAATCTATGTATAGTATTGAAATATTGTATAATATATGTGTAATATAGTATTTATAATATGTATATTGAGTATTGAGAAATTCTTGATTAGACTTTTCCTATATGTATACATAACAAAGAAGTAGTATTTTTATAATATTTTTTTATTACGAACAGTTTTATTTTTATTTCATAAATATGATATAAATCTTGCGAAACATCAAGGACATAAAGAATGGATAATGATCAAGGATATAAAGAATGGAGGTGAAGAAAGGGTGTGAACGGGATTGATAGCAGGAGAGGATGAAAAGTGCGGCAATTCTACGCTTCGTCAGTTGTCCTATTTGGACTATTTGGAGTCAGTGTGTGTTGTGGCCTCACCATGTGCTGTTCGAGATTTTTATAAGTATTTTATGTGATTATGATTTGCATCGGAATTCTTTGCCATATTTACCATTTCTTGTGTAATAATAATCAAGACAAAATTCTTATTCGAAGTTATTTTATCTAACGCATTTAAGTAGTTCCTATAATGTTGGGAACATTTCCTTTATCATTATGATCTCGCATATTTTACAACGCCAAAAACTCAAATATTTGCGCTCTTAGTAAGTTCTTAAAAAATTTGGGATTATATGGAATTCATTTAATTAATGAAAAATCTTGATAATATTCCTAAATATACTGAAATAATATTCACATTTTGATTCGTGCAATTTCATTTGAAGATGATATATTATACATATCTATTCAATTGAACATAACTAAAAAAATTCATAAATTTTAATTTCCAGAGATTATTTAGAAATTTAGAAATGTACTCTCTCTTTGCCTTCCTACCGATAATAAACAAATTACTAATATTCATTTTATACGCATGCGCTCTTTTTTTAACTTTGCTACTTTTTATTATATTAAAAATTTGATGAAATCTTTGAAACATTTGATTAATTTTATAAATATATAACTATAAACTTAAATATCTATACTGTTAAACAAATTTTTATATAAATTATAAATTTTTGCAACTTACAATGGAAATTTTTTGATAGCTAATTAGTAGCTAGTATTGATATATTATTAAATATTGTAAACTTATTAATAATTAATTTACTTTAAAGAATAAATAAAAGATAAAGAGTTAAAATTATTACGTTTAAAATTATAATTTATATTGCTTTGTAATAAAAAAAAGTTAAAAATATTCATGTCTAACAAGAATTATTTCAATATATGTACAATGGATTTTCAGAGTCGATCTTTCTTGGAGCATTTCATTTTAAATTTTCTTTAAACTACCATAAAAAGTTTCTACAGCTCATTGATTCTGAAAAATATTATTGAAACGGAAGTGTCTTTTATTTCACTGAGAGAAAAGAATGGTTACAAGTATAATTTAACTATTCCCATACAACACCGAAAGTTTTCAGAAGTATCTCAGAAACATTTCAACTGAAAAATAAAACATTTCATAAAAATTGCGAAATATGTTTGCAACATTTCTGAGACAACTCTGAAATAATGTGCAAAATGTCTTGCACATGAAACCTTGTTAATAGGTTGACGAAATGTTAGAAAGAGAATCTGCAATCTTTTTTAAATATTAAAAGAGAGTTCCAAAGAGATATTTAAATATATACTTAATTGATTCTAAAATAATATTTAAATTTATTATAACGATAAATTTGAATATTGTTTAAGTATCAATTAAATATGTATTTAAAATTGTTATGTATTTATGTATTTAAAATTGAACATGTACCAGGTGTATAAGCTTAAATCCGTTGTTTTTTAGTCAGAAAAACACATTTTTTTTCCTAGGAAGCAAAAACAAATTTATTCAAAGTACTTGTCCTCGCTAACTATACATTTTTCCCATCTTTCGGGCAATTTGTGTATA
>NW_012130090.1:523276-526239 GCF_000143395.1 Atta cephalotes
GAGAGCATTCGATGAGCCTCAGCCGCAAATTTCTTCATATTGAAGCAAAAAATTAAAACCTCCCGCAAATGACGAGAATTTGGCTCGTAAACTGACATTTTCAATCGAGAATAACTTTATGATGCAGACACAAATCGACTAATGTTTCTATGAGGTTATGTTGACAGATGCCCAAGTTTATTGTATGACGTCTATGATCTATTTATTTCGATCACCACTTACCGCTAAAGCTATCTATAGGAAAACGGCGGAAGCAAAGTTGTACACCTAATAGTTAAGTTTCTGCTTATCATATCTCTTAGTTATTATTATCATGTAAATAGTTAGTAAATGCTAATAAAATAGTTATATAAATTAATTCACTATATTGACAATTGCATTTATCACATAAAAATAGTTATATAAAATTATTATTTCTAATATTGTACATAATAAACATAAAAATAGATATCAATCATAATTTTTTAACCATTCAACTGCAGTCACATAAATACCAATTACTTTCTCTCTATGTTATAATAATATAATATTCTAAAATGTAAACATGAATACTCTTTTCCATTAGATATTTATCCTCTCACATTAATTATTCATTATATTATAATCCGTTTATTATACTTTTAGCCATCACTGAAGTAAATAGCAGAAGCGTGCGTATTTGTGAGCGCAATGCATTAAAATACATTTTATTATAATAGAATTTATTTGATAAGCAAGATAGATATGAGTAGTTTAATGTACATATGTACGTATACAAAAATAAAAATCCTTTATATTGGGAGTACAAATTAGTTCGTCTGTTTCCCTAAAGATGGCTTCAGGTGTTGTGAATGGTTCATAGTGACAGCTGATTTTGAGAGGTTAAACATCTGCTAATAATATTCAGTTTATATTACTTTGAGTTTTATACAAAAATCTTGATTTTTACTGTGTTTAAAATGTCGAATTTTGTTTTAACCAAGTAGCATTTGCGGGAGGTTTTGATTTTCTGCTTTAATTGGAAGAAAAGTGCGGCTGATGTCCATTGAATGCTTGTCGAAGTTTATGGTGACACTGCTCCAACTAATAAATCATGTAGGGAATGGTTTCAACGTTTCGGATGGAGATTTCAGCGTTGAAGACAAGCCTCGTTCTGGATAGCCAAAAAAATTCGAAGACAAAGAATTAGAGACATTACTCGAAGAAGATCAGAGTTAAACGCAAGAGGAGTTTGCAGAATCATTAGGGGTAACTCAACAAGCTGTTTCTGTATGATTGAGAGCCATGGGAATGATTCAAAAACAAGGAAATTGAGTGCCTTATGAACTGAAACCGAGAGACATTGAAAGGCTATTTTTCATTTGCGAACAGCTGATTCAAAGACAACAGAGAAAAGGTTTTTTTGCATCGGATTGACTGGAGATGAGAAGTGGATATTCTATGACAACCCCAAGAAGAAAAAATACTACGCTAAGCCCGATCAATCGTTGCCATCGATCTCAACACCACGGCCGAACATTCATGGTTCGAAGATCATGCTTTGTATCTAGTGGGACCAAAAAGTCTTGTTTACTACTAGCTGCTGAAACCTGGCGATTCAATTACGAGCAAAGACATGATAAAATTATTCTTCTTCATGACAACGCTCGGTCTTATGTTGCTAAGTAGTAAAAAAATATTTGGAAACGCTCAAATGGGATGTTTTACCGCACTCGCCGTATTCTCCAGACATTGCTCCTTCTGATTACTGGTTGTTCCGAAGGATGCAACAAGTCACCGATTCACTTCTTTCGCAGAAATCGAAAATTGGCTCCAAAATTGGATCACCTCCAAAGACGAGTCATTTTTTCGAGATGGAATTCGAAAATTGCCTGAGAGATAAGAAAAAATAGTAGACAGCGATGGACAATACTTTAATTGATCTGTTTATTCATTTTGTTTTGAAATAAATGCATTTTTGAACGGACCGAATTAATTTGTACTCCCAATATTTGAAATATTTGTAAGATAGAAATCTCAAATAAATAAATAATATAATATAAAATGTAAATAGAATCTTATTCACAAGAATCTCGATATAAAAGAGTATAACAATAATATAAAACGCTTGGTTATTTGAAAAAGCAAAACAACAAAATAACGACCAAAAACGACCATAAAAGTTGTTAGATTACAATAAAATAAATATTTGAGATACAATATCACTCAATTTTTATACATTAAAACGTTTCGACTCACAGAATCTTCTTCAATTAACAATACAATTAACCTAATAAGCCAACGACAATTAAAAAACGGAACTAATGTCACAATCATATTGTATCATAATCAACTAAAATGTTATCCCATGTTCATAAAAATATCATTATGATGTTATACGATATAACTAAATTCTTATTCGAGCAGTAATCAACCAATCAATTAATTGTCATGAGAAATTTCTTTAAGAATATCAAAATAGGAATCATCTAGCAATTCCGTATTTTTTTTACAGTTGATATCGTTCTCTTGTTTTTTAATATAAATCATCTTCATAATCAATATCTTGTTGTAATCAATATCTTGTTACGATCAATATCTTGTTGTTATGTTCAATGTCTAATATTTTAGTATTTTCCCAATCAAACATATGATTGTATTCCAATGTGATTAGTGACAACAGAATGTCTGGATGGATCCAATTTTCTCTTGGTTTGGCCCACGTAAGAGGCATTGCAGTTTTTACAATCAATTCTATGGTATATATTACATGGTTTATAAAGGCTGGATCCGTTTTGTCTTTTTGAACTTTAACAAACTTATTAAGTTTATTATTCGTGCGATGACCAATGTCACTGATTTATTAAATATTGATGTTGCCTTTCAGTAATACCTTTAATATACGGAATTACCTTTAATTCTTTCTTAACAAGATTTTCTTTCCTTTTCTTCCTTTCGGCTTTTACTATTGAAAAAAAATTGATTTATTACCGCATATATTTTTC
>NW_012130090.1:529843-530634 GCF_000143395.1 Atta cephalotes
TCCAAGTCTTGCATGACAATGTTCGCAATGATAGGGGAAAGAGGAATCCATCAGAGAGCCAAATGTTTATAAATTGTTAAATACAAAAATAAGTGGATAATAGGATTCAAATTCTGTGGTTTTGATAAACTCCTCTTTCAGAAAGTTCATATGATTTTTAATATTCCCAATGTTTTTCAATACCAATAATAGCTAATTCCATAAGAATATTCATGAAAAGAGATGTGACATTTAAAGATGAGTGACTCTTTAATGGAGATATTTTGTTATCCCATTTTTTTTAACACTTCGTTAATCTTTTTTTCTAAGATCTTCTTCGAATTTTTATATTATACAATTTTTACAATACAATGAAATAAGTTTCCTCATCGTTAAGCAACTCTTCAACCTTCTGTATGTAAACATACAGAACATAACAATAACGCTGTTAGAAAAAGACTAATTGTGATGTTGCCCTTATCCGTACGAATAAAAATAATATTTGGATGATTACAAAAAGATAGAAGTTATAGAGTTGTAATAATTTGTAATGTAGGAGAATCTGACGTGTTTGCATCCTTAGATGTCATATCTCTTTTCACGAATATTCCTATGGAATTAGATATTATTAGTATTGAAAAACGTTGGAAACATTATTGAAAATCATACGAACCTTCCGAAAGAAGAGTTTATCAGAGCCACAGAATTTGTTCTATTATTCACTTATTTTTGTATTTAACAATTTATAAACATTTGGCTCTCCGATGGATTCCTCTTTCCCCCATCATTGCGAACATTGTCATGCAAGACTT
>NW_012130090.1:535210-539537 GCF_000143395.1 Atta cephalotes
TATATATATATATATATATATATATGTGTGTGTGTGTATATATATATATATGTGTGTGTGTGTATATATATATATATATATATATATGTATATACAGAGTAGCTGTCATATCAGAATTAGCGCAGGGATCGTATCATATCCTTATAAAAAAGTAAATCGAAAATGTTAATAGCAAAATCTTAAGACATCAATAATTTTCAAACGGAGCATTTAAAAATAACCAACCACAGGGCATGAAATTCGCGCCGTCAGGAACGGCGCAACTAAGCTGTCGGCTGCGCGAACGCTTTCAGACAGACATATCGCTCAATGGTGCCGAGCGAGTATTACAAAGTTTCGTGAAATTTTAATATTAATTACTGCCGTATTCTTAAATTGAGTCCAATTTAATTGAGAAGTAATGTCCGATACGTCCGTCAAAGCGTTCGCACGGTCGATCGCTTAGTTGCGCCGCTTCTGACGGCACGAATCGATTTTTTTTATATACAATTTCAGTATACAAACAGTTGTTAAATATGCAATTATAATATATACAGGATACCAGAGTTAGCGCAGGGGTACATATTCGTACATATTCCTCATGAAAAAATAAATCGAAAATGTTAAGCAAAATCTTAAGACATCAATAGTTTTCAAACGGTGAGCATTTGAAAATAATCAACCACAAGGATGAAATTCGCGCCATCAGGAGCGGCACAACTAATCGGCCGCATGAATGCTTTCATGCTTTATTGATATCTTAAGATTTTGCTATTAACATTTTCAATTTACTTTTTCACGAGGAATATGTATGTGCCGATTTCTGGCTAACTTGGTAATCCTGTATATATATATATATACACACACACACACACACACACACACAAAATGTGTATAAATACGTCAAATCAAACAATACTTGTTTTGATATCGATTGGATGTACAATAGAAAAGCAATTTATCAATAAAGTAATACTTCCTAGAAAATTTTGTGGCAAATTCCAGCATTATTAACTTATTGTCAGACAACTGCAACGTTCCATATCTACAGTCAAATGAATATGGGGTAGACTGCTCATCATGAACCAAAAACTTTGTTAGTAAGGATAAAATGCAATTGGATAAACTGATAAACATTAAAAAGCTTTAGTCACGTTGAAAAATGTGCCTCTTCGAGGTCTCGCTCAAGCGTGGTAAGAAAAATCTCGTAAAAAGTGACGCTCGCATTAGTATCCCGCCACGACAAAAGCTTCCGCATTTTGTTCGAGTATTTCTCGTTATTTTCCAGTCATATATTTATCGACTTTCGACAATAAGAACGAAATGATAGCAAAGAGTTCAATAATAAAAAGAGGCATCGCAATCGCAAATGAATTTTGCTTTAAAAAATGCAGATTATTATCTATATATTTTATTTTAAAACTCTATGAATCGTATTGGTATTAATATGTACTTAAACAACAAATTGTAAGAATATCGCGAGAATATTTTTCATAAAAATCTTTTAGCATGTTACATTTATTTTATTTTTATATTTATCTATCAGAATAATTTGTAGATTTATGTGGCAAATTTCAGATAATTTTTCCTTTTAAAATAAATGTAACTTTTAAAAAATATTTTTGATATAGTAATTCATCTTTTTTTGTTACCAATTGCAAAAAGCAATTTAAAGCTGTAATTTGAAAGTACAAATTATAGTTTAAATAGTTATTATTTTTGTTAAATTAAAAGTCATAAAATAAAAAACGGGTAATTAAGAGCTTTAATACGCGGTAATTAGTGCGCAAATCATATATTCACATATATTTTGACCGTATCTACTGATCTATTACATAAAATAAAATTAAAAAAACTGAACGTTTCGGCTGTATTCAAGCTATCATATAGATTTCAGCAATCTCTAATCATAGAAAAAATTGTTCACAATCAAATGTTCGCCGTGCAGTAATAATACGTGTGCAATAAGTAAGTCAATACAGATTTCCATGTCCGGAGTGTAAGTAACTGTCAATTAGTTGATTAGCTAAGTGCGAGCTAAATCAAACGTAATCATTAAAAAAAAAGAACGTTACTGGAAAAAAGGATAACAACAACTATAAGGAGACTTACCTACTGCCATCCATAACTGTACAATATTATAATACACATAAGTTAAAATCACAAAAAGATAAAATTAAATAATTTCTTAAAAGCGACATAACGTTCGTAGTGTCAAAGAAAAGTCAATTGAGGTAAGAGAACATTGGGAAGTAAATATTCTAAGGAAGGAAACAAATAAAGTTGTCAAAAGTCATCGGATTGAAAAATAATCTAGATAGTCGTTTAAAAATTCCAATTAAAATTTATTGATTATGTTCATGTAAGCATAGTGTAAAAACTCAATGTCTGATTTCGAATTTAGGTCATTTTCCTGAGTTTTGATATGAAGCATTTCAGACACTAACTTTTTCCCAATATATCTCTTATATCCCAATATATCTCTTATTATCCAAAATTTTGATATTACTCCAATCAAAATCATGTTCGGACTGCAATCTATGTTCAGAAATAAGATAAATTACCGCTCTTGTTGATCATTTTTCATGTTCATTAATTAGTCATGTTCATTATCTAATCTTTAATTTTCGGCCTGTCCAACATAAAAAGTATTGCAATTTTTATACTTAATTTTGTAAAACTAAACTATTTTTCTTAGAATCGTGAGAAAGAACGTCCTTTTATGCCTTAATAATTCTGTCAAATTTGTTCAAACTGAAGATAGATAATATAACATTGTGATTTTTGACAATACTCTTGAATTTGTTATAAATACAAGGCAAAAAAGGGATGATAAACTACGAAATTGTTTTATTGTCGATGTTAGTTTTCTCAATTTGTTTAAGAGTCTTATGTTTTAAAAGAGACCTTAATCGTAAATTAATCGTTTGAAAAATAAAATTAATAACTTCTCTTACCTCAGTCAGTTGACTTTTTTTTATCACTACGAAATTATGTCACTTTTAAGAAATTATTTAATTTTATCTTTTTGTGATTTTAACTTATGTGTATTATAATATTGTACATACAGTTATGGGTGGCAGTAGGTAAGTCTCTTGATAGTTGTTATTATCCTTTTTTGCATAACGTTCTTTTTTTAATGATTATGTTTGATTTAGCTCGCACTTAGCTAATCAATTAATTGACAGTTACTTACACTCTGAACATGGGAATCTGATTTACTTATTGCACACGTATTACTACTGCACGGCGAATATTTGATTGTGAACAATTTTTTTTTATGATTGGGGACTGCTGAAGAATACAGCCGAAACGTTCAGTTTTTTATTTTATTTTATGTAATAGATCAATAAATACGATCAAAATATATGATTTGCACATTAATTACCGCGTATTAAGACTCTTAATTGCCCGTTTTTTATTTTATGTTATTTATTGTTAATATTTCAAGAGCCAATTTAGTCTTTTATTTAAATTAAAAGTCATTTTAAATTAATCCAATCATAAAAAAATAACAATAGAAATGGGATTTTGTATAATGTACAAGACCATCTATTACACAGACATATTTATTTCAAATTATTCTTGCATGATTAAAACGTTCACAAATTTATCTTTCATCAAGACTTTCCAATACAGAGAAATAGAAAACAAGATAAACAGATGTATAATCGCCAAGAAGATTATATCGGTAGACGTTTAGAATAGGAATAAAATTAGAAAAATATGTTTAATCTCTCGAGTTTTCCAGAGTGCTGCCGCTGTTGCTATTGTTCGATTCGTGAACTCTCTCGATGTATTTGTGTACTTCTTGTGTGATATTGTGTTCCGTGAACCCATGATTCTCATCACATCGCTGTCTATCGTTTTCAGTTTCTTCAGTCGAATGCTGCCGTGATTGTACCGCTCGTTGCAACAGCTGCGGACTTCGAGCTCGAGATGCTGATTTACTCTTTGACTTCGCACACATCTCCTTACGTTTTGGTTCTCGATGCAGTGATTTCTCTGTTACAATATAGATTAATAACACAGGCCGACAAAATTTAGGAGGGAGTCTTGTGCTTTGAAAAATGTAGGGTTTTGATGCGCTGAAAATGACTATGTTGTCCGTTTTTTCCATTACCTTCCATTTTTTTAAATTTAAATCGCAAAAACAGTTTTTTTTCAGAAGTACCTTTATTATTAATTTTTTTCGGTTAAACAAAAAAATGATATCGAGATCTGTTTTGCAGCAGTTTAATTTAAAAATGTTCCAATAATACTAAAAATTTTTTTCAATACTTAGGAATGTATAAGCTTAAATCCGCTGTTTGCTATAGATGACATTAGTGAGCGTACAAAGCTACCC
>NW_012130090.1:547058-549804 GCF_000143395.1 Atta cephalotes
TACGTCAACAAGTCCAAAACTATTTGAACACATTCACTGAGAAGTGCTACCCCCATCCCGCTTACTCACCAGACCTGACATCTTCTGACTATCTGTTTTCGTCGATGGGCCACGCGCTCGCTGAGCGGCACTTCGATTCTTACGAAGACGTCCGAAAATGGCTTGATGAATGGTTTGCCTCGAAAGATGAGGAATTTTTTTGGCGTGGTATACACAAATTGTCCGAAAGATGAGAAAAATGTATAGTTAGCGAGGGGAAGTACTTTGAATAAATTTGTTTTTGCTTCCTAGGAAAAAAAAATGTGTTTTTCTGATTAAAAAACAGTGGATTTAAGCTTATACACCTGGTAAAATGTTTTATGCAAACCGTAAACAAAAAAGCTTTGGAAAAATCATAAAAAACCGGAATAAATTTTAAAATATAGAAACAAATAATTTGAAAAAAAATTCATAAAAAATATCTAACAATTTATATTTGTAGTTGTATGTTTCTAATTTAAATCCTTTTTTGAAAAATTAATTTCCGACCATTTGTTTAGAAGTTATATTATGATATATTAGACACTTACAAAACTATCAAATATCAATTTTCATGTACGATTTTTTTCTAATTCTTGTCCTCCATATTGGAGCCATTTTGAATTACACATTTTTTCAAATTTCAGAAATCATTGACAAATAAAGATTACACAACATATTCTTGTATTCGGTGACTATGTGTCAGATTCGAAAGGATACGCATTGTAGGTGACGCGCGAGCTGCTTTGGCCCTTTAAATTCAATAATTTCTGAACAAATAGTCGAAAATTAATTTTTCAAGAAAGGATTTAAACTAGAAACATACAACTGTAAGTATAAATTGTCAGATATTTTTTACGATTTTTTTCTTTCGAATTATTTGGTTTTAAAATTTTATTTTAAAATTTGTCAATTTTTTCTGATTTTTTTACGATTTTTCCAAAGTTCTTTGTTTGCGGTTGGCATAAAACATTTTTATAAGTATCGAAAAATACTTTTAATATTGTTGAAACATTTATGAGTTAAATATCGTAAAACAGACCTCGATACTATTTTTTGTTTAACCAGAAAAAATTAATAAACAAGTTTCTTTCGGAAAAAAAATGAAGTTTGTTTTTGTAATTATTTAAAAAATAAAGGGTGATAAAAAAGACCCGGTAAAAAATTTTTCATGAATATGTATAAATATGTATAAACATACATAAATAAACACACATAAATATTCATAAACATGTATAATTACATATGCAATATGTATACATATTCCTACATTCTTCTTTCTTTCGTAAAATTACTTTATAATGTATTAGAAATAATAATAGTAATGTGAAAACAAAAAAATAATTAAAGAGATAATTTTCGCATTATTTGTTTTAAAAGCAAGTTTGGAAAAATATAAAAAAAATTGCTCATACATTATACATAATTATGCATAATTTTATGTATAATTATACATAAATAATTTTTTTACATTTCTTCAAACTTTATTTTTTTTTAAACAAGTGTAAAAATTACTTTTATAATTATTTTTAATGTTTTCATTACTATTATTATTTCTATTATACTAAAAAGTAATTTTAGAAAAAAGATATATGAACATTATATAAACACATTTTGTATATAATTATATATATTTATATATATTCATGCATGAAAAATTTTTTACAATGTCGTCACAATCGTTTTCGACACGTCAAGATTCACAGAAACATCTTTTAAAATTCAAAGCACAAGTCCCCCCTAAATTTTGTCGGTCCGTGTAATTATATATTACAAATTGTTAAATATGTGATGGCATGAAAAAAAATATACGTTAGTAATAACAATTATTACTTTGTCAAACAAATTTAATATGTGTATATATTTTTAAAACTCAAATTTAATATTTAGAAACTGCATAAAGATATTAGTCCTTTTAGTCTTCTTTATAAAAATATCAGGGAATATATACTACAATAACTATAACTTTGTTACAATTAATGAGTTACTTCCATTCCCTGAAAATTATGTATATATACACAGAATATATACATTTCTTGTATCTTAAAAAGCGTCCATTAATATTCGCTATTCCTGATTAAAAATTGATTTAAAAGTTTCTTATGGAAAATCTTTAAGATTTTAGATCTTTAAAATTTCTTTATTTTGTAAAAAACACTAAAAGATATTTTAGAGTCGTTTTATGTATCGATTTTTTGCTAATTTGGCAATTTTTAGAAATTAATATCTCGTTAATTATTGCAAACATTGTAAAATGACTCAAGATTTTTGGTTTCAATTTTTGATCAGGAATAGCATTATTTAAAATATATCCTGTATACTTCATATGTATACATTTTCTATATATGTATATGTGTATACAATATACATAAAACTATATATATGTATACAATATACATAAAACAATATACATAAAATTGTTTTTTCTAAACAATTATATCTATATTAGGTATACAACTTTGCTTCCGCCGTTTTTTTCCGAAATTCGAGGCTTTATTGTAAAAAACTGGTTATACATTTATGATTCAAAATATTGTCCATCGCTGGCCACTATTTTCTCCCATCTTTCGGGTAGCGCACGAATCCCGCGTCGAAAAAACTGGTCATCTTTTGAGGCTATCCACGAATCGATCCAATTTTTTACTTCTTCAAGACCGGAAGTGCTGGTCAGCCAGGCCATTGATCGAAACAAGTGATAGTCAGAGGGAGCAACGTCTGAGAATACGGC
>NW_012130090.1:552485-568683 GCF_000143395.1 Atta cephalotes
TGGAAGCAAAGTTGTACACCTAATACATATAATTAAATAAAAAAGATAGCAATGTATAATCCTTAATTCTTAATTTAATTTATCTATTTTATTTTCTATTTTATTTTCCATTTTTATTTTCTAATGTGATTTATGTGATTAAAATTACCTCGAAAAATGTGCTTTTGGCTCACGTCGCTATCGCATTCACTTTCATCAGATAAGTCGGATTCGAGCTCTCGCTTGGATACTCTTGAATGTTTCGTTTTGCAGTTGAATAATACAGGCGAATCGTTCCTTCTATGCAAGAAATCCTGTCCGGATGAATGATCCTCGAACTCCTCGTTGTCTTCATATGTGCGTTTTCGTTGTCGTCGCTATCATCATCGTAAATATTAAAACTATTTTGTATATTTTTTAATCAAATAGCAATAATTTTCTTTCACGATATGATACAAGAAAAAAAAAATTATTTTCATTGTTGATTTATCATAAAATAATATATCATTTATTATATAATAATAAAATTAACAAAAAGAAGAGCATAAAACCACAAAGTTGTTCTTTGTGATATTTAATATGTCATTAAGTTTATAAATTATTTAGATGTTTCGACTACAATCTGGCCATCTTCAATAAATTTACAAATATCAATAAAAACGCAAAATTTACAATTAAACATTAAAATTCAGCGGTCATAAATATAATTATAAATCAACGCTTTCTTTCCTCTTGTACGAATACATCAAACGTAGTTGCCGAGCCAATTATCATATTGCAAATTATGTAGAACGAAAATTGTTAGATTTTAATATTAAAATAATTGTAGTATCGTTAATATCTTCTAGTCAATTTGATAAGGATTAATAATTCATTACCTGTTTTACAGCAAAATGATGAGTTTAAGCAATTTCTTGACGCAGATGGAAACTCGTCTTGATCTTGTACATTATTATTTGTCAATACATTCGTATGTGTCCGCTATTTATATGTGCATCAAAAGTTTAGATTATTCTAGAATTATTTTTAAGTGTAAGAGAGATCTTTCTTTAGAAAAAGCGATTAAACATCAGGCAAACCTTCAGTGTCACTTAGCTTATTTATACTATTTATTTGGCTTTTATATATATCATCTCAGAAATTCTTCTTTTGAATAATTGTTCTGTGTCTAAAATTCTAACATTATCCCAATCAAATTCATGTTTCTCCTTAACTTGGTGGCGTGAGACTATTGACATATCGGTAATAGATCTTTTATGGTATTAGATCTTGTGTTCTTTTATTCATGTTTTTAATTTTCTTTTTTGACCAACATAAGAAGATTCCCAATCCAAACAGTTTATTTTATAAACCATACTACAATGGTCCTCTTTACATAAGCGATCTTTTCCTGTTTTTATAAATCTATTAAGTTTATTGATCGATTTGTACACAATATTAAAGCCATGACTGTATGATTTATTAAATTTTTCCTTTACTTAAATATGGTATTACAAAAAATTTCTTTATTAAATTAGATTTAAATCCGTTTTCCTTGTTGCGATCTCTTTTTTTATCTAAATTAATTCTATTTTTTAAAGTTTTTATTCTATTTTTAATTGTTGAAAAAATGAATTTAAGCGGACAATCATTAATTAACAAAGTGTGAACTAAATTTGAAATATTTTTTTCATGAAATTTTGGATGGGATAAAAACAGTATTCTATCTAATTACCCGATGATTATACATCCCTTTTGTGCTTTGTGCACTTTGGATGATTATAATAATAATTAAGATATCTCCCTGAATTGATTGATTTTTTTATATATGTCAAAAATAATTTTTCCTTCTTGTTTCATTAATTTTATGTCTAAAAAATTAATACCATTTTCGTCGCCAAAATCTACTGTGAACCTCCTATCACGAATTAAACAATTCCAGAATATTTTCCACTTTATCTTTATGCGTAGACAATACAATGTCATCAACATAACGGAAATAAAAGGATGCAACAATATTATTAATCGTGAGAATTTCCTATTCTAAATCTTATAAAACAATGTTCGCTAATATGGTGGAAAACTCAAAACATGGCATGCCAAAAATCTGTTTAAAAATTTTTTTTATAAATTTAAAAAATATGAAATTAATCATAATAATAATTGCTTTTAAAAACTTATGGATAGGATATCAATTTTAAGAATTTGAGTAAAAAAACAGAAAAGGATTAAATAAAATAAAATCAAAAAATTACGTGCTAGAATTAGGGAAAGAATGAAAATTAAAAATATTAACTATAACTAATAATGTATTCGTTAAACTCTGAGATAAATCGAGATATCCAAATCGCATCGTTGAAGTTAAAGAAAATTTCAACCAAAGATATTATAGCTAATGAACAAGAAATAAGGCACAATATTAATATTTGTCCAGATAAATTCAAAACAAATTTTGCAATAAATGAACAATGGCTAATAAATCTTAGTAATACTGAGATTTCAAATAAAGCCAAAGTCTTATTGCAATTAAGTTTGCATTTTAATTTACCTCATTAACAACATCATTAATAAAAAAAAGAGTACGCTCGAATTTATTAAATATAGAGTGTAATCTTTTCAAAATGGATGATGAAATTTGTAAAACTGTAAGAAAACGAGGCGATTCAAATTTTAAAATCTATTGATCATAGTGGAATTAAATCCGTAAAAAATGATATCGTACAAGAAGGTGTAAGAGAGGTAAAACGAGTCATCTCAGAGAACCCCGAAATTCTAATTATTAGAGCGGATAAAGGAAATATAACAGTAATTATGAATCTCGAAAATTATAAAAGCAAAATGAACATTCTTAATGACTAGAGCATATATATAGTAGGTAGTAAACAAGGATCCCACTAATAAAATTACAACGGAAATTCCTAATTTATTAAATAATTGGAAAAACAAGAGGTACATTGACCAAAATAAAAAACTGTATGTATCGGATGGAGAACTCCCGAGTTCCTATGGACTGCCAAAAATTCACAAGAAAGGTCATCCGCTTAGAATAATAGTTGCATAAATAGCGTTTTTTATCCATTAGCGACTTTTTTAAAAGATTACAGATAATCACAGAAGACATTATAGATAATAGTAACAAAAAAAATTTTAGTTATATAAAAGATAGTTTGATATTGTAAATAAGTTTAATAGAAGGACAATCGATAATAATTTCAGTATTATATCTTTTGATATCGATGTACACGAACATTCCTACCAATTTAGTAATAAAAAGTATTGAACGAAGATGGAATCTCTGAAAATAAGACGTCGATACCTATCCATGAGTTTTTAAAAGCAATTACTATTATAATTAATTCCACATTTTTTTAAATTTGACAAAAAAATTTTTAAATAGATTTTTGCATGCCAATGGGTTCTCCATTTTTCTCCATACTAGCGAACATTGTTTTACAAGATTTACAATAGAACAGGAAATTCTCATGACTAATAATATTGTTGTGTCCTTTTATTTCCGTTATATATTATGTCGATGACATTATATTGTCTGTGCATAAAGATAAAGAGCAGGATATTCTAGAATTGTTTAATTCGTATCATGATAAGGTTCACAGTAGATTTTGACGACGAATATTAATTTTTTAGACGTAAAATTAATGAAATAAGAAGGCAAAATTATTTTTGATTTATATAAAAAAACCAATCAATTCAGGGAAATATTTTAATTATTATTCTAATCAACCAATAGTGCACAAAAGGGGTGTAATCATCGGGTAGTTAGATAGAATACTGTTTTTATCCCATCCAAAATTTCATGAAAAAAAAATTTAGTTCACACTTTGTTAATTAATGGTTATTCGCTTGAATTCATTTTTTCAACAATTAAAAATAGAATAAAAACTATAGAAAATAGAATCAATTTAAATAAAAATAGTGATTGCAACAACAAGGAAAACGATTCTAAATCTAATTTAATAAAGAAATTTTTTGTAATATCATATTTAAGTAAAGTTTCGGAAAAATTTAATAAGTTATTACAAAGTGGCTTTAATATAATATTGTGTACAAATCGATCAATAAACTTAATAAATTTATAAAAACAGGAAAAGATCGCTTATATAAAGAGGACCATTATAATATGGTTTATAAGATAAATTGTTTGGATTGTGAATCTTACGTTGATCAAACAAAAAAAATTAAAAACACGAATAGAAGAACATAAAATCGACATAAGAAAATCCACTACGATACGTCAGTAGTCTCACACCATCAAGTTAATGAGAAGCATGAATTTGATTGGGATAATGTTAGAATTTTAGACACAGAACAATCATTATTCAAAAGAAGAATTTCTGAGGTGATATATCTAAAAAGCCAAATAAATAGTATAAATAAACTAAGTGACACTAAAGGTCTGATGTTTATTCGCCATTTCTAAAGAAAAATCTCTCTCATACTTAAAACTAATTCTAGAATAATCTAAACGCACATATAAATAACGGATACACATGAACGTATTGACAAATAATATACAATGTCAAGACGAATTTCCATCTGCGTGAAGGAATTGCTTAAGACTCATCATTTTGCTGTAAAACGGGTAAAGAATTGTTAATCCTTATCAAATTGACTAAAAGATATTAACGATACTATAATTATTTTAATATTAGAATCTGGCAATTCTCGTTCTACATAATTTGCAATATGATAATCGGCTCGGTAACCACGTTTTATAATATACTCGTACAAGAGGAAAGAAAACGTTGATTTATAATTATATTTATAACCGTTGAATTTTAATGTTTAATTTATGTAAATTCTGCGTTTTTATTTGTAAATTTACTGAAGATGGCCAGATTATGGCCAAAACGTCTAAATAATTTATAAACGTAATAACTTATTAAATATCACAAAGAACAACTTATGCTGTGATTTTATGCTTTTCTTTTTGTTAATTTTATGATTAAAAAGCCACGTTTGTTATAATTATATATATCTTGGGAGTACAAATAAGTTTCCGTCGTTTGCAAAAAACGCCACTAATAAACTATAGTTAAAATTGTTTGATGTAAAACGACATATCATAAGATTGGACATCCGGCAACACCATAACCTTGAAATAATAGTAATTTTGTATCAGCATCATATATTTTTTTTGTACGAAAATGTCGAGTTTTGAGCCGAATAAGTGTCATTTGCGGAAACTTTTAATTTACTTCTTTAATTTGAAAAAATCTGCAGCTGAGGATTATAGATTGCTTGTAGAAGCATATGCTGCCTTAAGTGAGAGAAGTTGTCGTGCGTGGTTTCAAAAGTTTAAGAACGGTGAATTTGAAGACGTCGAAGACAAAGAACATAGCGGAAGGCCGAAAGTGTACGAAGACGCGGAATTGGAAGCATTATTGGATGAAGATTCGTGCCAAACGCAAAAAGAACATGCACTTACATTAGAAGTGACTCAACAAACAATTTCATATCGTTTGAAATCATTGGGAATGATTCAAAAGCAAGAGAATTGGGTTCCATATGAAGTCGAGAAACGTTGAACACCGATTTTTCACATGTGAAATGCTGCTTGCCAGGTATAAAGGAAAAGATTTTTTGCATCGTATAGTCATTGGTGATGAAAAATGGATCCACTACGATAACCCAAAGAAGAGGAAATCATGGGGACGTGGCCATGCTTCAACATCGACAGCCAAGCCGAATATTCATGGAAAAAAATTCATGTTGTGTATTTGGTGGTCAGCTTGGTATATTATGAGTTGCTCAAACCGAACGAGACCATTACTGGGGCTCTCTACCGAACACAATTGATGAGATTGAGCCGAGCACTCAAAGAAAAACGCGTTACTACTCCCCCCCATTACTATTCCAGGCATGACAAAATTATTCTCCTGCATGATAATGCTCGACCACATATTGCGGCGCCGGTCAAAACCTACTTAGAAACACTCAAATGGAAAGTTTTACCCCACCCGCCGTATTCTCCAGACATTGCTCCTTCCGACTACCACTTGTTCCAATCGATGATGCATGGCCTGTCTGAGCAGCACTTCACATCATATGAAGATACCAAAAATTGTATCGATGATAGCCTCAAAAGATGAAGCGTTCTTCCGACGCGGTATCCACATGCTACCAGAAAGATGGGAAAAAATAGTGGCTAGCGATGGTCATTACTTTGAATAAAACATTATGTACCGTTCTTTCACAATAAATGCTTAATTTTTTATTAAAAAACGGCGGAAACTTATTTGTACTGCCAATAATATATTTGTAACGCTTTTTGCAACTTTTATGGGTATTACCTTCAAAGATATCAGAAGATTTACGAGTTATCACTATGTTCTCACTACTATACATCAGTTCCTCGCCTTGAAGTAAACGACAGATTCAGAAACTTTGAGCAATGGATGAGAACACGGCGATAACCCACAAACCATCCGGTATATATCATTTATTTTATTCAATTATATTATATTTACATAATCAAATAAAAGTAAATGATTGTAATTTATTTTATTCAAATATATTATTTATAATCTTTCTTTAAATGTTCTGCGAAAATATTGGCTTTACGTTTAATTTTTCCGTCTCTTTGTATTAGCATAGAGTTTCGTGTGATTGCCTATGTCACAATAGATTCTTATTGAAATTTGTTTCTAAATTCTTTTAGCTCGAAACGTAAAGATAAAATGATTAGCATTTATATCATTAGAATATCTTTAAAAAATAATATCCCTTTATACCGAGTGTTCAAAATAAAATTACAAATTTTACTCGGAAACACAGCATTATTCAGAAAAATTATTCGAACAAAAGTTATAGAATTCAAAAAGATCTATTTTGATCTTATCAGTTTGACTTTGGATGGCGTCGCCAAAGTCAAATCAAATTGATTTTTTTAAACGTGACACCCTATTTTTGCCAGAATCTAATAGCTGATGTCAAGAGCTTTTCAAAACACTATAATAAAGTTATATTTTATCGAGAACTTTTCGAGTTATGATGCTTGAAGATTACCATCGATATTAATATTACCCACAGTGTTCGATCGATGACTAAAACCTTTTGAATATTATTTAGAATCATGTCTTGGATAACATTTGTCATGAAGGCTATTAGAAATTATTTTTCTTATGTTCATTTTTGCACTAAAAATTTATTTTTATGTAAAAATGAAAATAACAGGTACATGGTTTTGATCTTGACAAATGTCCAGGTTGTGATCCTGAACAATATTCACAAAGTTCTTTTGGATGTGCCACCTTGAATAATGCTAATACCAGCAGTACTATAACTTGCAAGCCTTCTCAGACAGCACACAAAGTTCTACAAATATTCTATGTCCTATATCCTTTTTCGAGAATATTCATATTGAATATTTATAGAATATTCCTAAAAATTTAGTTGAACATTTTGAATGTTCTAGGAATATTCTTTTCTGCAAGAGAACGCTGTACGCGACCTGTGCTGCAATCTGTGATTAATCAAAGAAAATTCTTCCTCACAGTCATGTGACTAGTCACGTGACCAGACGGTTTCTCGATCTTGTATGTTCTCCCATGTTCTCCTTTGTCCTCAAGGAAACAATTAAGTTCAAATTCATTCAAGAAATACTAATTTGATTCACTGAAGTGAAACATATATCCAGGACACGAAGGAGAAGAATCTTCTATGTAAGAAGAATTTAAATGATTCTCTATTCCATGTACTGTGTTATATTTAAGTATTTATAAGTTATTTGCTTTATACTTTTTCTCGAATCTTAATATCTTGCACATAATTAACTAAATTTGTAGTTATTTTCATTATCCCAAATCAGTAGTTGCATATATCTAGTAATAATTGTATCTTATCGAATACATGTAGTAGTATCGAATATGTATACATGTATAATAATTATATGCAATAGGGTTGTATATTTTATTATTCATGATTTATTTAACATTATTAATCACTATTTATCTTTTTTATTAATTATTATTGTATAAAAATTATTATTGTATGCACCATTTAAAGACGATATTTATAGAAAGGTAAGCCGCAATATGGCTATTTCATTAAAACTTTCACAACTGCAGAATACTACAAATATTAATAATATTGACAATAATGATGATAATAATATCAATACTGGAACTAATAATAATAACAACGATGATATTGATTTTAAATTTCTGATATTTTAGAGAATATTTCTAATAATACACATAATTATTCTAATGATAGTTTACCAAATATGTCTTGTAGCAGTATAAAAAGTTTAAATTCTTCAATTAGCATCGATAACAATTAAAATGACTTAAGAAAATGATTAAAGAAGAATTACATTTACGAGCTATTACAAATAATATAAGTCATTCAAAAGATTTACTGAAAAGATTAAAATCATCAGGGGGTCATTCAACTTTATCTAGTGACCCTAGAACATTATTTTCTACTCCTCGAACTAATGTGTGTAAGCCTTTAGAACCAGGGATGTATTCACATATAGGAATAAAAAACAGGTAGTAGACAGACTTAATTAATATTGATGGTCTGCCCTTAAGTAAGAGTTTAAGTAGCCAAATTTATCCAATATTGTGCTCTATTTTTGATCATTCAAATGTTTCTGTTGTTGAAATATATCATGACTTCATGAAAAACCTTCTAATGCAAATGAAACTTTTTAAAAGATTTTGTGATAGAGGCAATACAATTAATACAATGGATTTATGTATCATACATCTTACCATTTATCAAAGGTTTTATTTGTGACGCTCCAGCAAAATCTTTTATTATATATACTAAAAGCCAAACTGGTTTTTTTTCATGTACAAAATATGTGCAGAAAGGAGAATACAATAAAGGTAGAGTTTGTTCCTAAAACTAATTTAATAATTAAAAGACAGAATAGATCAAAATTTTCGTAATCAGCTACAATCTCATCACATAATAACATCACATAAGGACATCAATTTTAAAAAAACATCTTGTCTAGATACATCAAAAAATATGCCACGTTTGTTTGAAGCGTTAATAATGACTAATTGCTCCCATAGAAGCGATTTCGATAAAATCATTTAATTAATTAATTAATTATCTTTTAAACATGTCACTTATATATGTATTTTATATAATATATCTTTATATATAGTATATATTTTAATAAATTCTCAGAAAATAAACGCAATAGATGATACTGCAGATGAAGTGACACTACAAAAGAACATAAATTATAATAAGACTAACAATGGTATGATATATCAATTTAGTCCAAGGAAAAAGTAGCACATTTTTCTGTTGCAAACACAAAATCCTATTAGAAAACTTATTTTTTTTTTTTTCATTTTATTTCTCGATTCAGTTATAATTTTATTTTAGATGATAACTTTAAGGAGCAAATACCAAAACTTTTAAACATGATACAATTAAGAATTATACAAATATCGCAAGGTATGAGTGTTCTGATTGCAAATATTTATGCTAAAGACGAGACTAAATTATATATACAGAACTAGATACTGTATTAGACAAATTCGCATTTCTTTTAAAGACAGAATCAAAGAAGCAAAAATTAGAGGCTTATTTACTGAATAAAGAAGATGCAAACAAATTTCGAAGTAAAAAAATATAATATTTTGTGTAATTTTGTGAATAAATTTCTATTAAATATTATTTTGATTATTCTGATTAAAGGTTAAACAACTGATAAAGATAGGAAGAACATCATATAAAAGTATGAAGAAAAATTCTTCAAAAATTATTTTCCGATGCTGCATTGCTCAAACGTATAGTTGAATTCGCTTTGAAGGCAAAAAAAATTTGTCGATGCTTTCTATTACATCTACAATTTTAGGTATGCATTCATATGTATTGTAAATAACTAATGATAAATAATATTGTTAAATGACTTGTTTTATATATATATATATATATATAACAAAAAGCACATAGTGTCACTTGCGGACATTGAAGTTGTAATAAAATCATGGTTAGTCAAAGCGAAAGATAGACAATCGAAAAAACTAAGATGGATGTTTCGATACAAATGCACAAATGAGCAGTACGTCATTCAAACTTCCAAGAAGATTCAATAGAAGAAGATCTATCCAAAGAATGTTCAAGATGTGAAATCAAAATCAGAGAGTCTTAATTTCTAAGAATAGCAAATCTATTACAAACTTTCTTTATAATTTGTGTTTGATATTTTATTTTCGAGGTGAGCTAAAAATTATTTGCGAAATCTGTGAGAGTGCCAAGCAAGTTACTATGCAAGTATTATGCAAATGTTATTCCATTGTTGTCCTATTACATCAAAATGTTCAGAAAATGTTATTAAAAAACTACATATCTACCAAAGATTAAATTTGTTATAATGAGGCAAGAAAAATTCTTTTTATTGAGAAAAATACTTAATATATAATATTTAAAGATAATTTTAATACATTATATTCTTTATGTTTTTTTCGATGTAATTGCTTATATTGTCAATTATACATATATGTATATTAATATTGAGATATCAATTATATAAAAAAAACTGTTTACGTTTCTATACATATATTATATATTTATTACATATATTATATATTTTATATATTTTATAATTAATAAAATGGAAAAAAATTGATGTACAATTTATGAGTATTTATTTATGTGTACATGATATTTAAAAATTACTTAATTTTTTTAAAATTTTATATAGAATATCTTATTTTAATCAATTGACTCAAACGTTATGAGCTGATTTGAGGACATTTTATATTGAAATAAAAACTTTTCTTTTGTGTTCAATGATATTGAACCTCTATAAAGAAAGACAAAATCATTAACAAATTTTTAAGTTCTTAAAATCATTAACAAATTCCTAAAGTTAATAATAATAATTTCAATGAATTAATGCGATTTTATACATATAAATTTCCTCATAATGCTTCAACTTATAAAAAAAATACATTATACGGATAGTATGTCCATTAAAATCTTTGAGCTTTCTTTATTTTTTTGTAAATTAATAACTTCTATTAGTGATATTTGCGTGGATATAGATTACAATGAAACATTTTGTATATATAGATCAGTGCTGGAATTTACTTGCAACTTTCGACCGATTTCAGTTTGGTTCCCGTTCCTTACTTTACCAACCCGCGCGCAACTAGTTTAAATGTCGACCGGTATTTAGAATGCGCATTGGTAAGGAAAAGTGTGGAAATCAGCTGAAAATCGGCCGAAAGTTGCAAGTAAATTCCAGTACTGATACAGACATTCCTGTTATGTTCTTAGAAGATTCTATAATAACATTCCTATAAATTCTTAGAACATTCTATGATGATTTAATGGAACATTCTATGGATTTTTCTGGAATTCTTAAAATAGTCCTAATTTCTCATGCTATATAATATTCTTAGAAGGTTTTTTTCATTTTACACGCTTCTTTTAAGAATATATTCCAAAATTCTCAAGAAATATTTATAAAACATTCCTAGAATGAAATTGTGTTATCTGGGCTTAGGTTATAATTCGAAAAGTATTTAATGAAAATGAACTTAATTATGATATTTTAGAAAACTTTCAACATCAACTTTAATTCTGGAAAATTAGATTCTGGAAACAAAAGTAAGGTATCTCTAAAAAAATCGATGTGACCTTGACGATACCACCTAAGATCAAACTGATAAGATTAGACCTTTTTGAATCCTACAACTCTTGTCCAAACAATTTTTCTCAATGTCGTGTTTCTGAGATAAAAATTTGTAACGTTTTATTTTAAATACGTGATATACAATGTGGCTGAGATCATCATATACTACTTTTATCTTGAAAACAGAGCATTTTGTTTGATATTTTATATATATATGTAGTACTGAGAAATATATGTTGATATAATTGGTCCAATTATTGCGAATTTAGGCTCTTAATTGCCCGTTTTTCATTTTGTTTAATTGTTGAAAATTAATCTTTAATAATTTTTTACTAAATAAATAATACTCAAATACTATCAACTTTAGATAAAAATTGCAAATGACAAAAATTGCTTATTTTCTTTTTATACAGCTCTATGAATTTTTTCAGAATTTTTAAATAATTTTTTAATACTGCATTTTCTTATTTTTGTCAACATGAGAAAATACGGTGTATTAAAAAATTCTTAAAAAATTCTTAGAGCTCTATGAAAAGAAAATAAACAATTTTTATCTGTTGCAGTGTTTTTGTAAAGTTGATAGTATTCGAATAAAAATTATTAAAGATTAATTTTCGGTAATTTTTAGCAATTAATATCTTGTTAACTATTATGAAAATTGCAAAATATAGGACTTTTCAACTCAGTTTAGTTCGCTCTACCTGCGCACAAAATATTTAGCGATTATTCTGGGACACTCTGTATATGCATATAATATCAGTATATTCTTATTCTTAAAAGATATAAAAACAAAAGTAGTCGAATAAACATAAATTACATTTAGATTTGAAATCCTCAGAGTTTGGTCATGAGATAGCAATCTACGATTTGTTTTTTTTCATTAAATCGCATTATAATCAGAGCAAGATGGCACATATCTTTTTCTTTCTCGCACTATTGCAAAATAAGATAATCATATCTTTTCTCATTCGCATAATTTTGACGAAAAATTTCGAAACCGTTTTCGTGAATGATTAGTAAAGGATATTTCTAATTTAAATATATACATATTTAAATTAGAAATATCTTTTAATAACAGAATCTAACCATTTATATATATATATATATATACAGACATTTATATACGTATATATATATATATATATATATATATATATATATATATATACTAAATTGAATGTATTGTCAAAGTAGTTCAAACTATTCGAATAATAATAACTCTAATTAACACACCTTTCGATTCTGGGCGGCATTGGTTCGTCTAATGTATGGCGAACATCGAGATTTCCTTCTTACTTTAGTATTATGATGTCTACTATTTCGTCGCCGAGTAATTTTTTTCCTGTATTATAGATATTAAACATAATCACAGTAATTTTAATTTCGTCTTTTTTCCGAGCCAGTTTTATTTATGTTACACTTCTTATATAATAGTCTATCATCCATCCATAACAGATTGTAGACGTTATTTATTATAATGAATTTTAATAGATCTTACTTATAAAAATTAAACATAAGTGTAATATATAAAAATTACACTGTCTAATACGGATTTTAGACTATAAATGAAACCAAGTGATTTTTATAAATTATATTTTTTCTAAATCCGTAAATGAAATTGTTCTATTTTGCAAGGTTTTCGAAAAACTTGAACTTAAAAATGGCATTTTAAGTCCTGAACTAAAATATCTAAAAAATGTATCATGATAGAATAATTTCAATTATAAATTTGTTTTCAATAATAAAATATCTATAAGAGTCACCTATTTTATTGATCTATAAAAATCATTTACTTTATTGATTGCTATATGCAAGAAGTTACAATGAAGAAAAAGAAAATTAAATTCATATATAATATATAAATATAAATATACTCTAAGAACCGCTTACGTAATTTATTATTTAATTATAAATAATCACTTATTATTTTCTATTTTTTTATAACAAATGGAAGCAGAAAAATAATGCAATGCGCTACTTATATGCATTTTTTCCACAGAATCCACAAAATCAATAGTGCTATTATTTTCATTCTAATAAAATTTTTGTTAATTGTTTAAACGATAATTGTTTGAACAAATTGTATATGATAATTGTGATTTCAGATTCATAATAAGAGAAAGAGAGAGAATGAGAAAGAGAAAGAGCCTTCACAAACTATTACATGCAGATGATTCACATTGCATAAACAATGTTCAAAGAGTTATATTTATCTATGGATTTTAATTCTCTTCATCTTTGTGTAACTGTTATTTCTTGCAAAGTAAAGTCGCCAATAAAGTGAATCTTATAGATTTTTTGTTGCTGAAAACGAATCCATGAATGAAATTGCTCCATCACATAACGTTTTTGAATATTTCAAAAAACACAAAAATGTCATTTTTGGTATCAATTTTCTCAAAAACTTGACGTAATAGAGCAATTTTATTTATGGATTCGTTTTTAATGACCAAAACTATATAAAAATCACTTGGTCTTGTTCATAGTCTAGAAAAAAAGTTTAAATTTGTCAAAGAGTGTTGTTATCTTTGAAATGTGAAACTTTAAATTAGTCGAAAAAGGAGAGTCAGCAACGCTCCGCGTGTAGAAGAATTTCAACGTACTTGCGCTCTTGTGTTTGAAAGGATTCAACATCGCTAATCGGTGTTTCTACATCGGATTTTGATTTTTTTTGTTCGTTTATCTGATTGTTAGCTGGTTCCTTATTAGCAGGTGATTCCTTAGTAGGATTAGAAACAGAATTAGGATTTAAAGTAGCCAGTGCTTTATAACGACCACTCCTATGTCGTAGAAGTCCAGCATTTACTGCATGCTTTAAAGCTCGATGTACCTATGTTATAGAAACATTTAAATTATTTAAGTTTTATTATTGATAACAGAAATTATCTTTCTCTTTTTCTATTTCAAAAAATAATCTATGATAGAGATATTTTAAGTGTTCATAACATAAATAAGAAGGAAAGAACAAAATTTTAAACAGATTATAAATTTTTTATTTAAAGTTCAATTTCTTAAAATAAATTTATATTGTAAAAATTTAAACAGAAACAAAAAATATATTTTCACTTCTAGAAAATTGAAATTCTGAAAATTTTACACACGAATTACTGTGATAAATAAACACAAATTATTAAAGAAAAATATTTAAGATGTAATATTTGTAAATGCACACATAATAACTTTTAAGATAAATATTATACGTTTGTATGTTACCTGCAGTGTCAAATTTTTTGATGATACGTTGCTATGTCGAATAAAACTGAGAACTTCGCGAGCTGATGAACCTCTGGTGTCACCAAGATTTGCTACTGCATCTAGCACGCGAGCCATAAGTCGCGGATTTGATGGTCGAACCATTTTTGCGATACACAATTTACTTAACTGCTGCTTGATTATTCTTGTAAATGTCTAATGTCTAATCATTAAATTTCAAATTATCCTATTACAAACTAACTTATTATTATCCTATTATTAACAATAATTCGCAATATGAACTCAAAAAGATCTACTGTAAATAATTTTCTTTCATTCTTTAAAAATATAAGTGTTGTGTCATGTAACTGAAAAACGCTAAAAATATAAAAACATATAATAATTTTAAACAGACACTCGTAAATTCCATTGAAGTATTCGATATTATACTATTATATAGTATTCGATAGGATAAATTTCAAATTATCCTATTATTACCCTATATAAAGAATAAATGGTATCGAATATTAAACATTCAATGAAATTCACGAATGTTTGTTTAAAATAATTATTATGTTTTTATAGTTTTAGTGTTTTTCAGTTACATGACACAACACTTATATTTTTAAAGAATAAAAGAAAATTATTTATAATAGATCTTTTTGAGTTCATATTGCGAATTACAGGATAATTTGAATTTTTTAATGCTATTTTAAATTTTCTGAGATTCATATCTGCATGCCATACTTATATGCATTATTACCTGATAAACTCTCGTAGTAAAAAAATATCCAATTACTTTTCTTAATGTGACAAGCGGTTTTGATAAACCCGTCGTAAATACGGGCCGTTTTTAAGAGCACCACGAATTTCGTTGAGGCATGTCGTTGTTGCATCGAAGTTGTCACCGAGACATCCGTTGTCTCTAAATAAATGATATTCTTCGTTTGTTTGACGACGCTTCTTTTTTCTTTTACTCAAGAGCGTATTCAGATTCCCAACTGGGTGCTCCCCGAGGGCCGGTATCATGTTATCCTATATTTAATGTTTGGTAAACAACAAGGATTATGTGACAATAAGGATAGAGTGATACCTGTGTGGCACTTGGGTAGGAATCTGAACATAGTCCAAATTGTTATACATATTATTCCGAATTCGGTGAACATAGAATGATTACGGATGCCTCCGATTTATAAAACCGAACACAGCTTCAGAATCGCAAAATATTTCTTATTTTAATCTATATACGATAATAAATTGTACATACATACACTCGGTTATAATCTTTGAAGAATGCAATATTGAAATTCAATAAATTACTTTAAATTATTATATAAATTATGACATATTTAGTATAATCAAAGAATTTTAATTTATTAAAATTTTGATACATTTTTTTATATAATTTAAAACTAAATG
>NW_012130090.1:570876-577266 GCF_000143395.1 Atta cephalotes
GTTTTAGAAAAAATCAAGTTTAAAAAATGTAAAAAAATTACTTACGTATAATTACATAAAATTATGCATAATGATATAAGAGCAATTTTTTTTACATTTTTCCAAATATACATTTTTACATTTTACATTTTTGTTTTTTTATAAAACAAACATTGCGAAAATTATCCTTTTAATTATTTTTTATGTGTTCACATTACTATTATTATTTCTATTATACTAAAAAGTAAGTAATTTTACAAAAGAAAGAAGGATGTATGAACATGTACGGACATATTTCATATATAGGGGACCATGAGTCATCGATTGTTTAACATATTCTAGAATGTTTAAACTAATACCACTAGTACAATACGACTGTTATTTCATTGCCCATACTTTTTATTTAGGTGGCAGATAGGTGGTGATGATTAAATTTCACTATATCAAAAAACATCGATTATTAATGGTTTTCGTGGTATAAAGTAACTTTTTAACCATATAAAAATATATTAATATTATTTTTGTAGTAGATACATATATGAAGATAAGATACAAGTTTCTGCGTATTTTTTTTCAACTTACTACTTTACAAGTAATAATCTAACATTTATTTTTTATTAAACATTTAGTTTTCTATTAAATGTATAATTAAATGTATAGTTAGGGTACCATGGATCATACATTAAATATTCATGATGAAACAATACAAAAAATATATATACTAAAAGAGCAGGTTATACTTCTAAGCAATTAATTTTATTTTATCGTAATAAAGGACTATGTTCAGTTTAGGCCCCAGCTGAACAGTATTGAGACCTAGTTAGAATTGTAGAGCATAAAAAAAGGATTAAAAAGTTCCATGTACATAACTTTGTAAAATGAGTCCCTGAATTGAGTGCTACTGTTCAAAGTTCGCTATTATGATCACGTATTATATACCATATAGAACTGGTTTTATTCGATTTCTCGAATTATCTAGCACTTGGAATATGTCCAATCTTAACGTTGAAGACACTAAAAACCTTTTTCGGACCCCAATTGAATAATTATAAGTGATATATATTAATCGATAAAAAGTGAAGAGAGATACTCAAAGTATGAAACAAAAGATTTTAATTGGTTTGACAATGAGGCTGCGATTCAATATTTTTAACTGTAACGTTTCTTTTGTTTCAATATATTTTCTTTTATAATGGCACCAACAGGCATGACATATATATTGAGTGAGACTCTTGTGGAATTAGGCTTTTGTTCCAAGAAATCTAGCTCTTCCCCAGTCACCAAATGTTTACGCGACTGTTTTTTAAATAGTTTCCACATTGCCCACATTTGATCTCATCACGACCAGTTGCTTCGGGGTGATCCCGTACCAGAGGGTGTGGTACTCCGATTGATACATTCGCTTGTGCATCCCCCCCCCCTTTCTCCTCAAGACGAACTCCAAGGACATCGCCGTCATTACAAGCAAATCCGAATTTCTGTAACATAACATGAATCGCGATCAGGAACTTAGCCGGATTAATGAACTGCAAATACATTTTAGATATTACTTCAAGGTCTTTGGTACAATCCGTTATCGCCGTCACCGTGGGGAGATTCTCTGGACGTAGAGAAATTGGATAAGACTAGTGGTACATGATCATAATAGTGAATTTTGGATAGATCTAGCACTCAGGAAACCTTTAAAAATTGGGCTTATGGAATTTTTGATTCTCTTCTGATACCTTAAAATTTAGGCATGTCTCATAGTTGTTCATTCGGAGTCCAAATTTTCCTAAAATTGAGCATAGCCCCTTTTTATTTACATTAATGGTTATTTCTCATTTCTTATAATTCTATTTTATTCTATTCTATTTTATTTCTATAATTCTATTTTATTATTTAATAATTACTAGTTATAATTATATTTTATTGTATTAGTGACTATGAATGTGTAAGTTAATTGAAAATATTTTTCAGCTTTCCTCATTATTTCTTGCATAATGTGACCCAATGGTATCTCGGGAATGGGGCACCATGAGTCATTTCTTAAAAAATATGTTTTAATTTTTTTCTTAAAAACTAATAAATATTTACTAAATATACTTATTAAATTTTAAAATATGCATTATGCTTTCATTATTTTAAAAAATGATACAAAAATTGTTATATTGAGATGCACTTTGAAAGTTTGAATTTTTGTGACTTACGATGCCCTGGTCTCTCCTAATTATACATGTTTATGAATATTTATGCGTGTATGTTTATACATATACATATTTATACATATTCAGGCATGAAACATTTTTTTACCAGGATTCTAACATAAACGAGCTTCGTTGTATTCGTTGATATTAGAAGCTTAATTTCTCGATTATATACGAATAATACTTTTGAGCATCCAAACAATAGAGTTTTTAATTTTCGCTTATTTTTCAGATAATATATTTTCTATAATTAATACTCATCTTTTTGGTATATATAATTTTAAGAAACATACAATCTATTTTATTCTTTATAAATAAATTGTTAATTACCCAGCAAGAAATAATCATCAATTAAACATTGAATCGACGTCAAATTGTGGTGTGTGATTTTCTACTTTAAAAACAAAAATTTTCTTAGAAAACATTATTTTCTATAATTTTTGTTTTTAAAGCAAAGAATTTGGTTTTAAAGTAGAAAATTTGTGATTTTGTAACGACTTTTTATTAGTAATGAGATCCAGCTTAGCATTCTCCCTACTTAGGGGCATATAATTTTCCACACGCGAAATCTATCCCATCTCCTCCCTGTCAAGGGATGCACGAATTTCCATATGAAACAAGGTATGCATTACATCCCTCTGCCAAGAAAGTCCCTTGACACGAAGGGAAATGGAATGGAATTCGTTTTGCGTGGATGAGGAAGAGGTGAGGTGGAATTCGCTTCGCATGGAAAGTCGTGCACCTCTAGATAGGAGGGGAGGTGGAGTGAAACCCATTTTGCTTAGAAATCATATGTGGCAGGAGGGAACGTGGGGATATGGAGTTATTTGTGATAGTTATAATTTAAATACACATTTATATTGTCAACTTTATTTGTTAATAACTTTTGAACAAATAGTGAGTGCAGGCTAAAACTTTCTGAAGATCATTCAGAGCCATAACTTTGACAATATATATCAAGGTTAATGAAAAAAGTCATTGTAGATAAGTTCGTTGTTTTCAAGATTTATCATGAATAATTTGATTGTAATATATTATATAATAAATTTATTATATATATAGAATATCAAAAGTGAAAAATTTTTGAATTAGACAATAAAAAGATAATTGAATTAGACAATAAAATTTGATAATAATTTTATATATTTTTATTAAATTTAGTTGTATGCGTTACCATATATTTTAATCTTTCTTCTGGAAGCTTAAAAAATTTTGTGAAAAAGCTATAATGATATAACAAATATTCATTTCTCAATTTTTTTAATATTTTATTAATATTAGATTGATGTTTACTATAGTGCGAAATATTGAATAGCCCTGTTAAATCGAATTGATGAACGAATACTTATATAAAGAAAGCCAAAATTTGATCTCATGAAGTCAAGTATCCTATTCATCTTTGTCAACTTCTACCTTTTTGTAAGTTCAATTATCAATAGCTCTATATTACATTTTACTCTATATATTTTGATGCTGTCAATTATATGCTGAATTTATTTAAAAATCCATGTTAGATTTTTTTTCATTTAAATTCGACAACAATTCATTAAACAATTTATATAAATCACGCAAATGGTTATTTGTTTATGTGCAACAATGCGTCTTTACAAAATACAAATAAATCCGCGAGTATATTTATTTATTATCTCTTGAACTGATTTGTAATTGGATATTAATATTCGTTCTTAGATACTTAATACTTAGATAATTAATATTCGTTCTTAAATGAAGGCCATTTTCACTTAAAATTTCATCAAAAAATACAATTAATAAAAACATAGCAGACATCTATTTTCCTTAACATTACTCAGTCGTATTTCAATTAATTATATATGAATAAATATTAATACATTATTATATTTCAGTATATTACATCTTGTTAAAAATGAATATAATATAATAATATCGCATGTGTCTTGTCGAGATAACCATGCTTCTGATTTTCTATTGTAAATTTCAATTATGGAAAAAGTTAAATTAAAAATTCTATTATTAATTAATCAATAAACATTACAAAAAATATTTCAATTTCTTTTTCAAAATATAAATCTAAATAATTTAAATTCATAAAAAGTTGAGCTACACGACGATAAGTGTATACTTAAGCGAAATAAAACGCTTTTTAAATACGATAAATATAATTCCAACTTTATTTAACTCTTTCCCACATGAGTTTCTTATTGT
Source organism: Atta cephalotes (assembly GCF_000143395.1). Classification (NCBI taxonomy): domain Eukaryota; kingdom Metazoa; phylum Arthropoda; class Insecta; order Hymenoptera; family Formicidae; genus Atta; species Atta cephalotes. The sequence goes on from NW_012130090.1 coordinate 575,226, forward strand.
TTTAATTGCTAATGCAATAAAAAACTATATCATATACAGATATATTATTATGTATAGAGATATGTGTTCTTCAAGATTTTAAGACGCTGTGTCAGTAAAAGTAAAGCACAATTTATTTCGGGTGCGTTCCACTTAACGTTCGCAATGAGCATCATTTCATTCTTGTTTAATAAAAAACGATAAGAAATGATAAAGAGAGACGCATCCTTCTTCATATTTATTATGCGTGCGTGCGTGCGTGTAAATAAATGCGTAAACCATAGAGTATAGAGAATAGGAGGCCAAACTAGGGCTGCATTCGGATTCCCACGCGAATGCTCCTCGAGTGTCATGTCATCCTTGTTTAACGTTCAGTAAACAACAAGAATGATATGATGTCCGGGGAGCAACCAAGTGGGAATCCGCAGGCATTGAAAAGTGGCGTCAAAATCAAGTTTTCTGAATTGGTATTGGTGATGCTCAGTAGGCGGCTTCGAATCGCAAAACTCTCATATACGCTTACGCACACACAATCGAATATACATAACCCAACAATAGAGACATTATTCTTTAACAGTTCATGCTCTGATAGTAACAGGAAGACTTAAATTGTCATTAAAACTGCATAAAGAATTCTTTATGTAAAATTGGTATAATCTATCATGTAAACTGCGAGAACGGTGGAACAAAAGCAATATCTCGATCGAAATAATTTAGATGATCACTTTCGACCATACTTTTTGACAGTCCTTGTCTATGTAAGTTGAGTCTTCTACTCCATGGCGTAAACTAAAGAAGTCGAATTACACGTATACAGAGTATATGTGATAATTAATAATAAAAACTTTTACATAGAATGGATTAAACTAATAAGTGAATAACATAATTTTTAAAGAATAATAGTATTTAGAAGTAAGAACTCTTTCCTCAGTGATTTACTTTCATCTCTAATATCAAAATTATGTTTTTAGATATTAGATTTTAGATTTTAGATTAAGTCTATAATAGTTCACAACTATTCGAAATCGATATCTCTTCTGAGATATGTTCTTAAACACGAAAATCTAAGAGACACATATTTTTTCATACCTGCGCTAACTCATGTTTCAGGAATGAAATACCACTTTAATAAAAAAAACGATATTTTTCTTTCAAAATGAATATTGTCGAAATTATAAAAAATAAAACAAAAATTTTTAAAAGTTATATAGTATCAAGAGTATTTATAGATAAAAAAATTTTATTTTTATTTTTTTGTTTATCAAAAGATCCCTATCACCCATAAATTTTCTTAAATTTTTAAATCTTTTTTTTATCAAATTAAAGATGAAAAATTATTTTTTTACGAATTCAATCATGTGTAATAAAATTATATTATAACATATCATTTTCGAGAATTATTAACGCTTCCGTATATATGTAATCCATGTGTAAGTAATTATCGTCGGAACAATAAAATATATGAAAACTTGAAAAGATGTCTTAAGTAAAATTTGTATAGTTTTCTATATGTTTCACTATATGTGTTTAAATTTTACATATAGTATACATACATATACAAATTTTGTTCGATTCCAGCTATACGAGTGAAGACTTTTTTGAATTACGCTTCAAAATTTCTACGTAATTCAAAAAAAGTCTTCACTCGTATAGTTGGAATCGAACAAAATTTTATCATGCAGCAAGATAACGATCCTAGGCAAAATATTAAACATTTGTGGGAAGTTATGAAATCAGAAGTCCGAAAATCAAATGCTTAGAATCATGGGGAATTGGAAAAAGTTATCCTGGAAGGAATTATTCCTTAGGAAAACATTAATCTTAAAATTACCTGAAAAACTTGTAGAAACAATTCCAAGCAGACTAAATACTGTTATTAAAGTTAAGAGTAGTCGTACGCGCTATTAAAACTCAATATTATTTAATATTATATTTTTTTCAATGTATTTTTGTCCCATCATTTAAGTTTGCAATTATTTTTATACTTTTGTTGATATAAGTCTATATATATATATATATATATATATATATATATATATATATATATATATATATATATATA
>NW_012130090.1:579455-584191 GCF_000143395.1 Atta cephalotes
AAACGGAGGTGAGGATAAGAACGAAACAAGGATACAACAATTCAGAACAATGAAAGGAGTAAGACAGAGCTGTGTGATGAATTCATTGTTGTTCAATTTATATATTGTGGAAATAAATAATGAATTAGAGAAAAGAGGAATAGGAGGAGTTAGACTAGTTAGGGATAAGATATGTTCGTTATATGCGAATGATTTAATTTTAGTAATTTATAACAAGGAGGCGTTATAGGATATGATGAGCACATTAAAAAAATTTTTAGAGAGGAGGAAACTGGAGCTGTGCACAGAAAAGACGAAAATAATGGTGTCTGGAGGGAGGGAGAGAAAAAGGAAAGAGAAATGGAAATGGGGGAGTAAGGAATTAGAGGAAATGCAGGAATTCAAATATTTGGATTTTAATTTAGATAGGAAGGGAGATTATAAAAGGCATATTAAAGAAATAAGTAGAAAAGGAAAAATGATAGCAAAAAAGGTATGGGTCTTAGGGGAAAAGCTGCAGAAATGACTTTAATAGAAGATGGATACTATTCAAATATTTGATACAAAGTGTTATGGCATATGGAGTGAAATTATGAGGCTGGGAAGAAAAAAACGAACTAGAAAAGATAACGTTAAACTATGTCACATGGATTTTCAAATTAGATTTCTCACCCTAAGGCATGTAATTATAAGAGAGTTGGTAATGGATAAGCTCAAAGTATGGGGTTTGAAGACAAGAAAATATGAGAAAAAGATTAAATTTGGAAACACAGGTCAAGGAGTGCTGGGAGGAAAAATAAAGCTATGAGTGGAATGATAGATATGATATGGAGAGAGAAAGGGTCATTATAATAGGAATGGGGAATTGGGGAATCTAGGGAAGTAATGGGACATGGGAAAAGGAAAGAGTAGATAGATCAAGATAAATAAAAGATATAAAGAGATAAGGATATGGAGAATAGGGTACCAAATTATCTGAGGGTGGAGAATATGAAATAGAAGAGAAGAGATGAGATAAGAATGTTATTATTTAAATTAAGATGCAGTAATTTAGAAGAGAAGAATAAATACTGGCTAGAAATAGGAGGGAGGATATCTTTTCTATGTTGCAAACGAGGATAGCCTCAAGCATTATGTTAACGAATGCGAGGAGATAAGAGATAGTTTTGAAGAGTTAGGGAAGAATAAGGACAAGATTGTAAGGAATTTATGGGATTTAAGTGAACTTAAGGAAAAACGCTAATAAAACTATGGAAAAATAGAGAAAAAGAAATAATAAAAAGAAAAGAAAAAAAAGGAGAAAAGAAGGAAAAAATATAAATAGAGACTATTATAAAGATAAAGATAATGTAAAGACAAGGAATAAATATTTTGTATGATAACAAGGCTGTGAATATAAGATAAGATTGTAACGTAGTATATTATAGTTAATGATAAGTAATTTATTATCTATTTATAAGTTAAGAAAATGAATTGAAATGAGATCAATAGAAAATAAAAAGGATAGGATGGAGATGGAACGTGTAGTTAAAGAATATAAGGGAAGATAGGGCGGTAAGTAAGGATAAAGAAATGCTAGGTAGAGATAAAGGGAAATAAGAAATGAGATATGGACACTAATAATAGACTGTAATATAAAGACTATATATAAGTAAAAGAGAATGTATAGTAATAGTTTAGGTTTGTAGTTGTAAGATAAAGGCGGGAGAGGAGTGTAAGTGTGAATGAGTTATTATAAGTATTTCTATAAATCAAGCCTCCTTCTTGATTTGTATATGCTGAAGTATAAATAATTTCTATTCTATTCATATAATTTTTAATATGTTTATTATCACGTTGGTTTAGATAAACTTTCAATGCCTGCCAAGAATGAATTCGTGAAAAAGCAATATAAAGTTGTCCATGATTAAAAACTTCTTTACGAAAATCCATCCCTACTTTGTCAAATGTTTGATCTTGTAATTTATTAATATTCATAGCAAAAACTAATTTTATTGGAAATTATTTTCTTTTGAAAGTAAAAGAATATCCCGCAATATAATGTTATATGATTCAAAAAAACAATATCTCCTACTTTATCAAGATTTTACAATTTAATAAATGATCAGCAAGTTCTATAATCATTAATCTGGCCATTGTAAAGACCTTCATTAATATTAAGATTTCTAATTAACATAACCATACAATTTTGTCTTAAACATAATTTATAAGGAGGAAGAAATGACGGAGATAAAGTATTTAATTATTCTGGTAGTAAAATTCGCTTTATCAGAAATAAATAATAATATTCTGAAAATTTTTTCTAATATTCTTTAGAATGTTCTTGTAAAATGTTATAAATAACATTAAAATATTATTTAGCCATAAATTTTATTTAAATATCGTTATATATGTATATAATTAACATTATGAATCCAGTAACCACACGTGATTGGTCGTGACAACATTATTAGCTATTTCGGCCAATAATTAACAGCAATCAAATATAAGCGTTGTTTTGATAATTTTGTTATTATTATTGTATTAAGTAAAAAACAAGAAATGTGTGACAGTAATTTTGGGAAGGCGCAATCAGATAATCTTCCTAAAGTTTCAACGAAAATGATTACTGATCATTTTATAAATAATGAATGCTATAATGTAGCATCGGATGGAGCTAAAATAAAAAGATAAAATAGTTAATGTTAATAATGTTCAAATACGAGATCAGTAATCAGTAATTTACTTAAATTTATTTAATAATAATAATTGTATGTACATTCTTTATTCAAAATGCTCAGAATGTAAACTTTGAAACCTAATCTGCAAAAATTATTAGTACCTTTTGTTCTTTATTGTAGATCAGAACGAGTAAATTATGATGACTCTGCAGTGGGTTATATACAGCTCAAAAGAGATGCAAATATTTGTATAGTTTAAGGAAAATTGTCCCGAAGTAAATAGTAAGGCTAAATAGTAAGGCACCGAATAAATAGTAAGGCTTACATTGTGAAGATTGATGAAGGCGAAAAAGTAATAAAAGTTAAATGTCAAGACTGCGCTGCTTCAGATGTGTAAATTCTTATGTAAAAATGTATAAATTTAAATTTATAATATATATTTTTATCATTATTTTATTCAAATTCTGCTTTACAGATGGTTGTAAGCATGCCATCGCTTTTTTTATGTAGATACATCGCAGAAGTGAAGAGCCAGATCCAACAGCAACTGTATGTTACTAGAAAAAAACCTCGGTTAGCTCAAGTTTCAGATAACGTAAAAAATATAAAAGCAAAAGGTATATAGTGAAAGTGAAGTACTCGACAGATAATAAAAGTACGATCCAGATGATTTTTATAACTCATTGTTAGTAGAATTCCAGACATCAATTTGATTACCAACTGTCCAGACATTGCATCGATCGAAAATCAGACATCCACTATCGCTGCATGAAATGTTGATAACATTTTATATTTCTGATAATTTTACATCCGATGCAGATAATTTTTTAATATTTGCTTCTAGTATCATGGTTTTAGATCTATATGATAAAGTTGTTGTAGACACGAACAATCAAAGTGAATGTAAACTTTGGAATGAGTTAAGATGTGGTAGATCATTTCTCGATTCCACGAAAAGGCACATTGCGGCGTATCCAGTGGTAATCTTGTTAATAAAAAAAGTGATAGATAGTATAAAAATGGATACAAAGTTAATGCGAAGAGAGAGAAATTTAGAAAAAAAAGTAATAAAAGTTTTAAAAGAAAAAAATAAACTAAGCCTTGATTCTTATTAGATATGTAAATATGAAACCGGAATTTACCAATAGATGGCCATAGCTGTCAATGTAGTTGCCGTCAGACGACGCCATTGATGCCATTTCCTTGTTCTGACATCTGACAAAGATTTTCAATTCACAACAATACAAGTTTCATACAACAGTATAGTTTGTAATAGCGTTGAATTTTGTGCCTGGAAACTACGATTTGCAGACAGCATTGATTTTCTGTTACCATTTGAATAAAACTGCTGCAGAATCGCATCAAATGCTTGTCAAAGCTTACGGTGAGCATGCTCTTGATAAATCACAGTGCTTTGAGTGGTTTAAAAAATTCAAAAGTGGCGATTTTGACGTGAGAAACGAAGAACGTGGAAAACCATCGAAAAAGTTTGAAGACAGCGAATTGCAAGCATTGTTGGATGAGGATGACGCTCAAACTCAACAACAACTCGCGGATCAATTGAATGACACGAGAAGTCGTCTCTATACGTTTGAAATCCATGGGAAAGATTCAGAAGATGAGAAAATGGGTTCATGAACTGAATGAAAGACAGCAGGAAAACCGAAAAACTACTTGCAAAATGCTGCTCGCCAGGTACAAAAGAAAGTCATTTCTCCATCGAATTGTGACTGGCGATGAAAAGTGGATATATTTTGAGAATCCTAAACGTAAAAGATCATGGGTAACTCCAGGCGAATCATCGACATCGACTACAAGGCCAAATCGCTATGGACGGAAGACAATGCTCTGTGTTTGGTGGGATCAGAAAGGTGTGATCTATTGTGAGCTGCTAAAACCTGGCGAAACCGTTAATACTGAACACTACCGACAACAAAATGAGAAATTTGAATCAAGCTTTGTATGAAAAACGACCGGAATGTCAAAAAAGGCAACACAAAGTGATTTTGCTTCATGATAATGCACCACAGCAAAACTGGTCAAAAAACGATTGAAGTGTTTGGTTGGAAATACTTTCGCATGCGGCTTACCAGACTT
>NW_012130090.1:590452-592509 GCF_000143395.1 Atta cephalotes
ATGAGCAGATAGAGCGGACTAAACTGAGTCGAAAAATCTTCTACCATTTTTGTAAATTTCCCCAATAGTTAATAAGATATTAATCCTTAAAGATAGCCGAATACGTGCGCCCTACTGCGAAGTGTATATGCCTACCGATCGCTTGGCGCGCGGGCCTTACGAGTTGGGGATTGGCTGAAAAGCGCGCCGAGCTATGGAGGCTTGCGGCAGTGTGCGCGGCGTGGGGCGCTATATCGGTAGGCGTATACACTTCACAGTAGTATTCGGCTATTTTTAAGAATTAATATCTCGTTAACTATTGCGGAAACTTATAAAATAGTAGAGGACTTTTCGACTCAGTTTAGTCCGCTCTACCTGCTTATGAAATATTTGGCAATTATTTCCAGACCTGTATATACAATATATACATATATTTTTTTTTAATTTTGTAAGAGAAAATAATTATAATAAGTTACATTGTTAATAGAATTATTATTTTTCAATATTTATTACTTATAATTTTATTCTGTTAAATCACTATTTAATAATAAGTTCTTGAAGATTTATCAACGCTGCAACCACTGTTATCACATCAATACTGTCTAATGTGCGATAATAAATACTGGAATGAGGTTTGAGTATACTAAATTTTCTTATCCTTTGATGACTCTTTCTATATATATGCAAAGACTTGTGATTCTTTTAGTTTTTAATACTTCAGCTTAGAAAGTTTTTTTGTCACTCGATATACTAGGTGGACATATTAATATACATTTTTTCTTTTGCAACATATGATCGATATACTTGAATCCTCGATCCACCATAACAGCACGGTCGTCCGAAAGCTTTTGTAAATATTGATTTCTTTTTCCACTATTGCAGCATCAGTTATTTTTTCAGCAAAACCTTCCGATATAAAATTTATATTATCCCATCGGGTATTGCAGATATTAAATATTTTATGATGTTACATTTTTTATATTCTGATCAAATAACATTTTAATATATCGGATTGGTTGGTTTCTGAATTTCAATTTCAAGGTAATCTATTGCACATTGTAATATTTGCCACGAAATTCTCTTGGCAAATTCCTTCGAATTGATGTAGTAGGCCAGATTATTAATTTTTTTAAACATCGAAAATAAAGTCTGATGAAATACACTGGCATTAGTTGTACTAAGTCCAAAACTGTCACCTAAACGAGAAAACGTGTCGCTTAATTTTAGCCTCGATACAGATGTTCCAAACGGAAATATTTGTTTTTTTAATTAACAGATCTATAATGAAAAATCCATTAGCTAGAACTCTGATGTACATTTTTTATTTTTCTTTGATCAAGAGCAAATGTCTTTCTGTCAAAGAATATTTTTTCTGCAACACCTCACCACTTGTTTCTTCAGAGGATAAAGATTCCTCGCACGCCTCGAGTGTATAATCAAGGGATTTTGTGACTGTCGACCTTGACGTACTAATAATATTAGTACTGATTTTCCTGTAAAACATTGTGCATCTGTCATGATTAATCTGCAATCAATTCCTTTACTTTGCGTTTCAATTTTGTCTATCTATGACGTTAATTAATTTTATCTGTTTGTATTTTTTTATTCTTCAACGGAGAGCTGTTACTGGCAATTGAATTCCTTCCATTCCTGAAGGTTTAGGTTCTAACTTCAAATTATGAAGCTTTGTAATAACTTTCTCAATTTTGGCTTCGTCTATGACTTTGTAGCTTCGACTGTGATTCCAGTTTCATAGTTCTCTTCTACATTTATATCTGTAGATTGCTTCCTAATTTTTGGAAGAACTCCTTTTCTCAAGCGAACATTAGCATTTAGATCAAACAAAATCTGAGTGTAATTTTCCAAATCCTCCTGCAACTGATTATAAAATTATTCATGTATAACTGAAATAACACGAATTTAAGTACACTAGTAGAAAAATGTTGTGAATTCGCAATATATGTTGTAGATTTACGGAATTTACATGCAGTAATTGTATTGTGAAATCACGAATACTTCTAATGTATATATATATATATATATATATATATATATATATATATATATATATATACTAT
>NW_012130090.1:592529-602988 GCF_000143395.1 Atta cephalotes
TATATATATATATATACCATATAAGTATACATAATAAACAATAATTTACATTAAAATGATCTTCATTCAGTATAGCCTATTGTTGTGAATATTCTCGCCCAACGCCTCTTATAATTTCTATCCACCTGTTTCCTCGCTTTACCTTTTGGTACGAAAATCTTTGTAGATGTATTTAATCATCAATATTTCCACTAGCGGAAAAAACCAGATTTATAACGCTTCTTTCCGCTTTTTTCATTTGATATTTTATGTTATAAATTCGAACAATACAGTTGATAGCAGTTTTAAATTAAACATAACGTAAATAAACAAATATAGTAGATGCGGCAATGGGATTGGTTACCGATGGCTAATAATGATGTCATACGACATTTTCGCGCGAAAAAGTTCGATTCAAATGCGACAATTTTTATTTCGTTTTATTAAAATTATAAATATGCATGACATAATTTTTTATATATTTTTTTTAACACACATATGACTTAAATTATTATTTAAAACAATAAAAAAATAACCTGTTGAACCCAATTTCACTAATGTTACCATTATCGCTACAATTTTTAGTACTATCTACACTTGTAAATTCATTCTTCAAATGTATCTAATAATTCAACAATTTGTTTGTTAATTTCATCTACATCAGCATTTCTTGCAGAAAGTATCGCACATTTTACTATTTTATTAAATTCTTTATTTTGTATTAGAAAACCATATGTATCTTCTACAATATCAGCATTCAATGGTGCGATGCAACAATCGGAAAGTTGTAAATTATCGTTAGAATCATTCAATATTCCATCTCTCATATCCAATTGAAACTTTGCAAACTCAGTTTCTTCTGGGAGAACTCGCATACTTTCCATTAAAGAAAAATTTATAAAATGTTTCTAAATTGTACTAAATTTGATTGAGAAATTAACAATTTCACTTCGAGTATCGTGTTCTTTAACAGGAAAAAGTTATCTAAAATCACCATCTAATATAATCATTTTTCCATCAAAAGGTAAATTATTATTCATGATATCACACAAATTCGATTTCATAATTTCTAAAGCATATCGTATATCGCCATTGGTGCTTCATCCCAAATAAAAATATCTGTTTTTTTCAAATATTGAACTTCTTTTGGTCGGATTTTAAGTTAGATGATTTTAAAGCATAGCGCCGATGTATAAGCTTTTTGTTGCCCTTGTATCATATCAAAGTGTCGCACATAATCTTCTGACATTGCTACTTTAAAGTTTTCCTATAATTCTTCAGGATGCAATGGTTGACAAAATAACAATATACATATAAATAATTTACGAAGTTGTCTTGGCATCATTCATCCAACAACTTTATTCATAGCTCGTTTCCATTCTTCAATTAAACCTGAAGCTAAAGGCTGCTGAAAACGATTGGCACACTTCTCCATTTACAATTTTTAAATCATATTTCTTCATTTAGTTTTTAAATTAAACTTGTAGCTCCCTTTATAGTGAGTAATAACGTAAATGAAATAATATCTTTTATGTTGAACTAACAGAAAATACATCCTATACAATTAAAGTGACTTTTGCGTTTAATTAACGCGATACGTATCTTCCATTAATTTTCTCTTTCTTAAATGTATAATAATGTGGAATTTTTATATATAAATATTGCTTTCTTTCTTCGTCACGAGAATTTAAAGAAAAATAATAATTAACATTATAGCTTGATTTAAAGCAGAAGCATTGTTTCTTCATTTTTAATTATAATGTTTTATTCATTTGATGAACTGGTTATATTGGAACCTGTAGAAACCAGTTGGTATTCTTGAAAAAAATTACAAGATAAAAGATATATTATAATGCAAATGCATTCCAACATAATTTCTATAAAATTACATATCTCATCATGATCAATAACATTTTCTATTATTGGTTCAATTGTTATAGCAACATCATGTCCTTTATAAATTTTATAAATATATTTATATAGATATTTTATCGATTTGATATTTGAAACTTTCTCAACATTTATGTGACAATTAAAAATAATTGATAAAATAGGACAATATGCAATTAAAACGATTATCAACTACATATTCATCAGGACGTTCAAAGCTTCTGCCATTATTTCGTTGATGATAATAAGGATAAGTATTTTTATCCATTCTGATCTCTTAGATAAGATACGATTTAGGATAATGTTTTGAACATTTTCCATCTATTAAATATCAATCACCACAAAGTCCATGAATTATATGTCTCATAATTATATCATGTGAAGTTCGATTTTCACTTGGATCAGGTATTCAACAGAGATAAATTTATCAACAGTTTGGAGTGGAGTTGTTGTTTTGAAATTATATTTTAAAGTAACTAATATGTGATAAATCGCGTTTTTGAAATTCGATAACATATACAAAAGCTGCTATTTCTCCAAAAAATTTTTGTTTTATAATCAAATCAATTAAATAATCCTTTTTAATTAAAAACACGAGCACAAATATCAGATCTATCAAAAGCTTGTTGACCATACAAATTTTCTTCAATTTCACGCTATTTTGGATTACAAGTCATTGTAATAAAAAGATCTGGTTTATCAAATTTATCAACAATTGTCATTGCATCTTGATAATTTTGTAACATATTTCGCGGATTTAATAAATATGGAAGAAAATATAATCATTTTTCCGATACGTCCATTTAAATTATTTATTATAGTTTGTATATAATCTTTTAAACCTTGATATGTTTCTGTGTGTTTCTTCTTGATGATTTCTTTTTGATGATTTCTCCAATAATTTATTCTAACCTTTTCAATTTTTACATAATTGTCTACAAACCATTGTTGATGAAATAAACGACGACCTAATATAAAGACGTTAAATTCATCATGAATAGCCATATGATATTTAATATACTGCTCTATAGATATTCTCTTATTGCTATTTAATTTTATTAATCCATCCTTGAGTATATGGATAAAATAAAGGATATATTAATGGTTCAACACTTGGATCCATATATATATATATAGTAATATTTTGTAAAGTTTTGGTATTTCTATTACAAACTGTTACATATGATTCTGGAATTTCTTCATCAGCAGTTGTACGAAAAGCAGAAACTTCATTACTTCTTTGAACATTATATCGTCATTGATCCATACCTGATTTTAACGTAAATAATAATTGTAATTCTGGCAATAATTCTCCAGATTTTATTTCTAATCGTCGTTGATTTTCTAATTCTTCACTCATCATTTGATAAGATTGAGCAAATACGTTAGATTATCGCAATATACGGTCAAGAATAAATATGATTTCTAAATCTAACACTGAATTTTCAATAAAACGATAATTTATCGTTTCATTAGAATCTATAATAAAAAGTTTACCATAACTCGGATTTTCATTTTGAGCAGCATATAATGCTGCATTTATTTGATAATAAATTTGACTTTGTATTTTGAAATATATGAACTTAGTCGCCTATTTTACAAATTAATTAAATTACTATTAAATGATGTGAATGAAAATAATCTATTATAACTGCGAATATATTGAAAAAAATTATTGGATTTTATATGACTAACATTAAATAAATTACAAAGAAATTGTGGAACTTGAGATAATGATTCCAAATAAACGCATCATAATTACAACAATCATGAAATGAATTTCCTTTATTAGATATTTTTTCAGCTGCAAAATGTTTTGCATTACAATAAATAAAACATTTATGGGACCTATATAATATTCTTAAATCATTTATGGATTATTGAACTATTAATACTTTTATTTTTACTTTTATTTATACTTTATTTTTAAAAATTTTTACCGTTTTCAGATCTCACATAGATTTTTTAGCCCGTTTTTAGCCCGTTTTAGCTCGTTTTTAGTCTTGCTCTTTTTCTTTTCACTCATAAGGATCGTTCCTCACGGATAACAAGTATAAATGAATATGCGTATGAGTATATTTTTGAGAAAATTGTCCGTTTTCAATTCACGTCTTTCCATAGATGAACAAGGAACGAGTACATGCGAGTATGATCATGAGTATCTATGAGTGAATTGTCCGTTTTCAATACTCATTTTTCCGTTATGAATACTTTTGAATGGATTGTTCATTTTCAATATTCATTTTTCCGTTGGAAGTATTTTTTACGGCGTTTGTAAATGTATCTTACAAAAATACATTTTTATGTATTTTTGTAAGATCTATTTACATATTTTCTTTTTTTTCATAGCGCATTTTCTCGAACATCATCTAATATATCTTCGAAACCTCGCTGCATGCCTCGTATCTTGATGAGGAAATATACATTGATATCGACAGCGTACAAGTTCCTGAACATTGGGGATCTCACAAATAATTTTAACTCATGCTGCAAAAGAAATGTCGTAGCTCTTGACAAGTCTTATTATGAGAATAAAATGTTAGCGTTTTACTTTCCGACAACAATATATACATCTTAAAATCAGTTATTAAATTGTTAGAAAATCTAAAAACATTGTTAAAAACATGAAAAAGTCGTGGCTCAATCTCTCAATCCATCTATAATTTTTTAAATGCAACAGTACTAATATTATCAAGAATTTATGGATTATCCAAGATACTTAAGCAAGATTATCCGTTAATTATTGTATCTTCCATAAGCAGTCCATTACACAACTTGGATTCATCTTTACATAAAATATTAGATAAAAATTTAAATAAAACTAATAGTTTTATTAAAAATAGTTTTCAAAAGACTAAGACTTACAAAAGAACTAAGGTAACTCTATTGGATGATTCTTTCTTAGTGTCTCTAGACGTTGTTTCTCTGTTCACCAATGTCCCATTCGATTTGGTAATAGCAATGGCAATATATAGACAACAATATTTCATTATTAAAGGAAGAATTTTTTAAAGCTATTACCTTAGTACTTGATTCCACTTATTTTTGCTTTAACGATGGGTTTTATAAGCAATCTTTTAGCGTTCCTATGGGATCTCCGTTATCATCAATTGCAGCGAATCTTGTGATGCAAGATTTAGAAGAATTCCCCCTTAAGGATTTATCGTTGGAAAGAAATTTATTGCGAAGGAAGTGGCAGTGTTGAGAAAAGGATTCTATTCTCTCTTATTACATTTTTACATGTTCCATGCCATGGAACTTCTTGACAAAATCCGAAAAGTATTGCGCTTCCTGGCTGAGTGCTTATTACATGAATTGCAATGGAAAGACAGAATGACTTCGTATAGCATAATCAAACGCCTAATTACGATAGCTGTAATTAGTGCGGAAGAGAATGACGACAATAAGGCTGTCATATATGTTAAAAGACGTGAAAAACGCGAATGGCTGGCTGATATACTCGATAGCGACGACTCGATTGAGACTCTGGATATTGATTATGAAGATACAGATTCTTTATGAAATCTTGTTATTATTAATACTATATGATGGAAAACATGTTAAAAACGGTGCGTTACTTAGAAATGTATTTAAAATATACAACTTGTTGGTGAAGAGAGGAGGGAGTCGCAATGTCAGAAAAAGATATATCAAGTTTAAAAAAATAAAGTATGAGATTTTTTTTAAATACATTTTATAATTTCTTTCTCTCCATCCCTATAATTAAGAATCTATCAATATTGATAATTGTTCAGTAGTATGTATATAGTTCAATAAGTATTCGATGTTACTCAATAACAGTTTTAATAATGATTCGATGATTAGGAACACTTGGCCATTTGTATTACTAAACATATTATCAATAGATTAAAATTATTGTCGAGTCATATTATTACAAAATCGTAAAAAACAAATATCTATTTATATATTGTAATTAATAAAATCGTGCAAAAGAAGAAAAGAAAAGAGAGCGCAATGGGAGGAAGAGAGAAGGCAAATAATAAGTAGGATTGCAATGGGCAGAAGAGAGAGAACTGTAATGGATAAGAGAAAGAAAACAACTTTCTCTATACACCGACTCCTTGTGACGCGCTTCCCCGCTTTCCCAACCTGAGGCACTTCCTCCTCCCTGACTCTCTCACACATACACATACGTATATACACTAACACATAGTCGATTAGAATCCCTATATTTATCCTATTAGTATTAATATTATTATTATGTCAGTTGAATTGATTTGTCAATGTAATAAGTAGCACATATCATATCGTATATCATATAATTCATTAAATCACTATAGAAAATAGAAAATACTTCGTTATTTGATGACACATAAATATAGAGAAAGATGATATAAAGAACGAAGTATAGTAAAATACAAGTACTTAACTTCATTCTCCATTCGGTTTATTGTGATACATCTTCACTTGGGTTGCGTTCAGGAATTAGATAACTCTAAGGTGCATTTTTGCTATAATATATGTGACGTTTATGACCTAACCTAGTTTATAGTTATCTGGACATAATTCTTGAACGCAGCCATATACGGAATTTTTAGCGGGTCGGATTAATGCCCAAAACGCATACACAGTTTGGATTAAGTATATTAAATTCAATGCAATTACATAAAACATATCATACCTCCTCACATCATAATTCTCGTAATGAATACAAAATTAGAATTATTATCTATTATTTTTAATACATTATATATTCCCCCCTTCCATTCATATTCCTTAATAAAACTTTATAAACACATTTAATAATTTACTGCGTCATTTTATGTTGTATTTACAATTATTATTTCCCATACAGCACAGAAGATTGAAGCAATAATGCTGCAATGTTGCAATATTACAGATTACAATGTATTGCAGAGGTATTACAGAAATGTAAATTAACAATATGCCTTCAAAATGTCAATAACATGCTTGTAATATTCCACAAACATTGTAAAACTGCAATTCTTTAATTGTTACAATAATAATAATATAAAAATATAAGTTTTTACAATAATTATGTAGTACAATCTTTTAGTTTAACAGCCGTTTTTATAATATAATAATTAAACTGCTGAAAACGATTTATCGAAATATTAATTATGTGATCAATGATGTATTTATGCCTAATGTGAACGCAAGAATAAACCAATGCCTGAACTTTATTAATAAATTTCATATCGACATTTTTTAATTGATTTCAATTGACTCGGAGTAATTTCGAATTAAAAAGAATCACTGCGATTAACTTAATTCATGATTAATTTACCAAGCAGCTGTATTATTAATATGGATAATATTTGTAGTTTGTTCAGAGCATATATAGATATGCTTTATCTTTACGAATAAATTTATCCTTTAGAATTAATACTATATTTATTGGAATATTTTATGGTTTTATCATATAAAATTGCTTTTGGAAAGCACATACCACTAGAAATGCAACTTATAGAAAAATTAAAATTAGTGAGATATATGTATACAAATAATTTTCATTTTAAAGTCTTCATAAAAAATTTATCCAAATACATTACATTGCAATATTGCTGGAACGTTTTGTTGCAATATAACAAAAAGTGGACATCTTAATACTGTTGAAATTTTGCAACAATGATTCAGCAATGTTTCGCAACTATCATGCAATATTGCAATGTTTCAATGAAATCATTGCAATGTTTCTGCAATCTTTCTGTGTTGTATGGGTTATAAATCTTTTATGAGTCGTATATTCTAAGATCCCTATGTGCGTGCGTGTGCGTATGTGCGTGCGTGCGTGCGTGCGGCGTGCGTGCGTGCGTGCGTGCGTGTGTGTGTGCGTGCGCGCGCGTGTGTGTGTTGTGTGTGTGTGTGTGTGTGTGTGTTGTGTGTGTGTGTGTGTGTGTGTGTGTGTGTGTGTGTGTGTGTGTGTGTGTGTATAGAAATATACATAAATTCATACTGAAAATTTAATATATTCAAATAAGATTATACATATAATCTTATATACAGAGTCTTATTGATACGCCGCTTGAAAGCAAGTAGAGCCAACTAAGTTCTTTGCTATTTTGCAATTTTCGCAATTTTTTTTAGCTAATATATAATTAGTTAGTAGTAATGAGTAATGAGTAATAGTAATGAGTAATGAGTAATAGTAATGAGTAAAACGTCTAAAATCGACAAAACAATTTTGAGATATCTCTTTAAAAGTTCTTTAAGATATTTCATAAAGAACTTTGATATGATTTTAAAGTTATCTTATACATTAACTTTACCCGCTTATTCGGCAATCTTTAGAAATTAATATCTCTCTAAACATAAAAACTTATTTGTGAATACATTAAATTTTCTAGAACCTAAGATATATTTTTGGCTTATTGACACACGGAAGAAACACTGCACGAAACAAATGATTCTGTTTGTTTTGTACAGTGAAGTTTTCCGCGCGGCGCGAAAGTCATGGTGCTCGATCCTGCATGAAATCACAAAACTCGAGGAAACGAGAAACGAATCCGAATTTAATCCGACTCGTTGAGGAGTGGGGCCAACTCTCGAGAGCAGATGCGTATCCCGGAAAGATCCAAGATTCTAGATATCCCGCCAATTTCTCCTGCGGGTTGTCAATATCTGTAAGGACCACGACAATGGCTGAGGGGTAGAAGCGGCCTCTAAGATACTCGCTCAAGCCGAACAATAACATATTGCAGAATCTCCGGGGCACCTACGTGCGTGTGCGTGTAAACACGCTCCCTCGGACGTGCGCGAGGGTGGCGAGCGACGGATTCTTTCCCTGTATACGAGTTTCGTGATGCTCGTGTGTATATCTCTTTCCGCTCGAGCACCACCAAGTAACCGTCGCACATGACGAAGGAATGAGGATGAAACACCCTCTCGAGTTTCGCTACGTACGAGTGGATTATGGCATCCGCGGAGTTACCAAGCGGCTTTCATTTCTTTTTAGCAGTCCGCGTACACATCCAACAGACTCGATCGTCGTGACTATTTTTTTTATGAGAGAGCGATTATGAAACACATATCGACTTTCAAAGCACTTACCGAATCAACATTTTCTTTTTTTAAGTAAATATTTAAAAACAACTACATTCTTTAAAAAATTGAAGTTAATATTGAAGAGTAATGAATCAGAGAATCTGAGAATAGAATTTATAATATACTAGTAATTAATCTTTTTTATTATCTGTTTTCAATACGACTTCCAGGGAAGTTAATTTGTTAACTAATTAATTAACAATAATTGAAGTCATTTTGTATTTCCTGTTCGACAAGGACAAGAGCGTTTTCAAATGAAAATAATGAAATTTATATCTGACATTTTAAGATATATATATTTTTCAAAACAAACAAAAAGATTGCTGTGACGCAACTTATCTAGTAGGCTGTCATAGTTTAAAACATAGAGTCTGTGTCCTCGAATCGCAGTATATTGCATAAAACTGTTGAACATTCTACTCTAGTTTTACGTAACTTGCAGATTTACGGCCTGGACGCGTTAAGGGTGCTGTCATTCGCTAAAGAGAAAGTCCTTGCAAGGAATTGCACGCTCGGAATCTGTACCCAGCCAACATCGACAGAGATCCCTTAAATCACGCTCGGAAAATTTACGACATTGCTCTAGTTTTGGTCATGAAATTGATCTGTACCCGCATTCCTTGTTTGCTAAACATCATCTCCCCTATGGGAGTAGAACCAAGGGCGAAATATCTTTGAACGAAGAAAACATGATTATTGTTTAAAATAAAAGAGTTCGTTATTTTTTGTTTTCGTGTCAGGAACTATCACCGCGCGAAAAATATTGTTGTAGTCATTTATAAAAAAAATATATAGATTAAAATTAAAAGTGCAATACATATCTTTTTACGTGATATGATCTTAGGTATAAAAAAAATATTACAAATTATTTTTAGTACCACTAGGTACTTTACTAAGCAATTAGCAATTTAAAATGTTAAAATTATATCAATAATAAATATATTTCGGGAGCGAAGATACGCAATGGACTTTCTTCAAGAAATCGTTAAGATCGCGTTCTCGACTCTTCCTCTCATGCGCGCGATGGAGTAACGAGGATCTTGTCAGGGGGTGGTCGAGAAAGTCGAGGATGGCGAGAAGGAAGGCGCGGAAGAAAAGGAGAAGATTGTTGCAAAGGAAGAAGCCGAGAGTTTAATGATATTCCTGATTACGGCGGCACGTAGAAAGAGAAAAAGAGCAGAGAGAAACGGAGGAAGACGGAAGATAGAAGAGAGCAGAGATGGTGGCAGTGGAGGAAGGGGTGTGATGGTGGAAGAGTGAGCCGGGAGACTGCTCCACCTTGCCGTGTCAACCCCGTATTCATCCGAACCGACTCGCCCTTCTTCTACCCGCGTTCAACCCCGTCGTCGTGGCTTCTCGCATAAAAAGTATTGATCTGAGCTTCTTCTTGGCCTGTAAGGCTCACGAGCCGAGAGGGTTGAATCTACCCTAACTGCTTGCCCTGCCTTTATATTCATCATCCCTCTAGCGCTCCAAGTGCGACGGCGACGACGGTTCTGTCTTCCGAGGGTGGTCGGACTTTCTTCCTTTCTCTCTCTCTCTCTCTCTCTCTCTCTCTCTCTCT
>NW_012130090.1:603896-608309 GCF_000143395.1 Atta cephalotes
TTATTATAGATATATATATATATATATATATATATATATACATATATGTGTGTGTGTGTGTGATGTATGTATGTACACACGCGCGCGCGCGCGCGCGCGCATGCATATACGCTAACAATAATAATACTAAAACTAAGCTAATATCTAGGTTTTCCGACAATATGTATGTGTGTGAGTGTTTATATGGAGTGAGGGAGTGTAGTCACAGGGAAGGAGAACCTTGCAGATTCGGCGAGATTTTCTAGTGATTGAAAGATCTCATCGAAGGATTTGTTGTCCTCAGAAGAGACGAGAGAGAAAGAGAGAAAGAGTATTGCGGACTGTGGGGAGTCTGTCAGGATAGGAAAGAAGAAGGGAAAGGAAATTCAAAATCTAAGAAGGGAAGGGAGGATCATCCTCAGTCAAATCCATCACAAGGATTGCTGATGAGAGCTTCTCCCGAATAATTGGCTTTTTGTAGGCCTTCTCCAGCTCACTACGGGCCTCTTCGGAGATGAAAGTTCTCAACTCAATTTTTATGATTATTGGGATCCTTTTTTTTTTTAAGTGCCTCGATCCTAGTTCGCTTCCTTCGACCCGCCCGATGGCGATTGTATCTTACCATCTACATTAGAAATTTCCCTTTTTAATTTAAAGAGTTATGATATCTAAATTGATAAAGAGTATTTGCATGGAAGGGATAAGTGAGAAAAAGGGAAAGAGAAAAAAATAAATGAGGAAATTTGAATCACTCGAAGCGTCTTATCGTTTTCGAACTAGCGTTTTCTTTGGACACTTGAAGGAATCGGATTGGTGGATGTTTGTAATTAGTTTCCCCCCCTTTCCAAGAATTGCAAACGTGTTGCGACACGTTTTTTCTACGTATTTTCTTTGTTCGCGAATTTGTATCACGTCTTTCTACGTATTTTATTTGTTCGTGAGTTTATCAATATTTATTATTTATTATTTATACTTTGATGGCATTAATGACGTTGATGACGAGCACTTTGATGCTTTTTCTTCTGGACATTCCCAATTTCTCGCTTTTTCCTTCGATGGCAGTGCACTTGGCAGACTTGATGACAAGGTATCCCTTTCGCTTGATCGGTTTTCGATGTATATATTCTTTTACTCGGTTTATGATTAACTCGTAACTAAAGCTTACGATTGAATGAAAAAAAGCCTTATACACTGTCTATATATATTGCATATATGTACTATCAGATCAGATATATCGCTTTTTAACAGAAGCGTCGATGTTTTTGGATACATACATACATACATACATATTGGGAGTACAAATAAGTTTCCGCCGTTTGCAAAAGACGGCGCCACTAATAAACTATAGTTAAAATTGATGTAAAACGACATATCGTAAGATTGGACATCCAACACCATAACCTTGAAATATTAGCGATTTTGTATCAGCATCATATATTTTTTTTATACGAAAATGTGAGTTTTGAGCCGAATAAGCGTCATTTACTTTTGATTTACTTCTTTAATTTGAAGAAATCTGCAGCTGAGGCTCATAGATTACTTGTAGAAACATGGTGATGCTGCCTTAAGTGAGAGAAGTTGTCGTGAGTGGTTTCAAAAGTTTAAGAACGGTGAATTTAACGAAGACAAAGAAACGTAGCGAAAGGCCGAAAGTGTACGAAGGAACGCGGAATTGGAAGCATTATTGGATGAAGATTCGTGCCAAACGCAAAAAGAACTTGCACTTACATTAGGAGTGACTCAACAAACAATTTCATATAGTTTGAAATCATTGAGAATGATTCAAAAGCAAGAGAATTGGGTTCCATATGAAGCCGAGAAACGTGGAACGCCAATTTTTCACATGTGAAATGCTGCTTGCCAGGTATAAAGGAAAGGGTTTTTTGCATCGTATAGTCACTGATGATGAAAAATGGATCCACTACGATAACCCAAAGAAGAGGAAATCATGGGGACCTGGCCATGCTTCAACATCGACAGCCAAGCCGAATATTCATGGAAAAAAACTCATGTTGTGTATTTGGTGGGATCAGCTTGGTGTCATGTATTAGAACAATACATTCCTGAAGATAAAGAAGTAAAATTTATGACTATTCCAAAAAAAACGACAAGCTTCATTCAACCTTTTTTAGATGTGTTTGGTTTTAGGATTTGGAAGAATTTTGTGCGAACGTCCGATAATGTAATTCTTCAAGAAAAAGATATCAATTTACACTCGCGTAATGACATATTAGGTGTACTTTGCTTCCGCCGTTTTTCTATAGATGGCTTTAGCGGTAAGGGGTGGTCGAAATAAATAGATCATAGACGTCATACAATAAACTTGGGCATCTGTCAATCTCATAGAAACATTAGTCGATTTGTGTCTGCATCATAAAGTTATTTTCGATTGAAAATGTCAGTTTACGAGCCAAATTCTCGTCATTTGCGGGAGGTTTTAATTTTTTGCTTCAATATGAAGAAATCTGCGGCTGAGGCTCATCGAATGCTCTCAAATACTTATGGTGAGGCCACTATTAGTGAAAAAACGTGTCGTAAGTGGTTTCAACACTTCAAGAACGGTGATTTTGACGTCCAAGGTCATGCTCTGTATTTGGTGGGACTCGGCGTAGTGTATTATGAACTGTTAAAACCGACTGAAACAATCACAGGCGATCGGTATCGAACGCAATTGATGCGTTTGAACCAAGCATTGAAAAACAAACGGCCGCAATACAACGAGAACACGATAAAGTGATTTTGCAGCATGACAATGCTCTACCCCATGTTGCGAAAGTGGTCAAGACATACTTGGAAACGTTGAAATGGGAACTCCTACCCCACCCGCCGTATTCTCCAGACGTTGCTCCCTCTGACTATCACTTGTTTCAATCAATGGCACACGGCCTGGCTGACCAGCACTTCCGGTCTTATGAAGAAGTAAAAAATTGGATTGATTCGTGGATAATCTCAAAAGATGACCAGTTTTTTCGACGTGGGATTCGTCCGCTACCCGAAAGATGGGAGAAAATAGTGGCCAGCGATGGACAATACTTTGAATCATAAATGTATAACCAGTTTTTTACAATAAAGCTTCGAATTTCGGAAAAAAAACGGCGGAAGCAAAGTAGTTGTACACCTAATAATTAAACTGCAATCATTAATAACCCATAACCAATTTTTTCTACCTACATTCAGAAATCTCTTCCAATATGCTTGATTTAAAAACGGCTATTTAATAATGCATCGCGGCGAATTTCCAAATCCTGTATTTTTCTGTTACTTCAAAAATGAAAAGTACGTACCCAAATGTAGTATTTGTGGAAGGGCATGGTGGCGACTATTTTTTGTTTTCAACATTTTTATGAAGAATATCATTACTGTACTAATTATAATCCATAATTTAGAGAACTTCTACAGTTTTGTAGTCTCTCACAATGTACAATTAAATTATGTACAAAATATGTACAAAAAAAATATTATATTATTATAATGTATATTAATAGTCAGGAGTCGAACACATCTTTATTGAAAATGCAAATCGGAATGTTCAACAAAATTATCAATATTACTCTGCACAATTTAATATTAAAATAGAGTTCCACTATTTTATTGTGCGATTAAAATAGTTAAATAAAATAACAAATAGTGTATATATGTATGTTGCAGTTATTATTCATTCATTCATATATCTACGTCACTGCGATTATTTTAATTAATTTGAGAGTTTTATCTTTCACACATTTAGTTGTCAGTACATATTATTTTGCATATTAATTCTCTTTTAGAATTCCAAAGACTTCGTTATCATGGACATTCTGATTTTTTTCTGCCAACATGACATTCTGGTAACATGATGTACTCCCAGGCACTTAACAGGAAAATTAGGCAACTCAAAAATTCAGAAAATTCTGAAGCATTGTGTGGAAATAGGATAGTTCATCTGGAACATAAAACTATTTGTGCGGAACTGTTGAACAGTATCTTTTTTTTCACTATGTTGTACTGTTCTTAAGACCAAAATTAAATGATATTGTATAAAAATAATTTCTTTATTCATGCTTTGTTTTTAATTGTTCAAAGTGTTTTGTGCATACTTTTATACACTATAAAAATATTTGAGATTGATTTTGCAAGCAGTGACAAACTATTATTACTATTATTATTATTGTTATTGTTGTTATATAAAAGTTCTATTTCAATAGTTGCTGCTGTACTGATGATATTGTATTTGCTTTTCACGGTACTTCGCACAGCCAATGCGATATGAGACCACAATACGTACAGGATTCGCAAATAGAGAAATTTTCTCGCAAATAGAGAATTTTATTTGAAAAATGGATTTTCAAAACATAATTATCATATACCATGTGTATAAGCTTAAATCCGCTCATAGGTGTTTGCTCATAGGTGGCATTAGTGAGCGTACAAAGCTACCCTGGGCACTCAACACAC
>NW_012130090.1:608535-611221 GCF_000143395.1 Atta cephalotes
TTAGCGAGGGCACTTTGAATAAATTTGTTTTCTTCTTAGGAAAAAAAAATGTGTTTTTCTAACTAAAAAACAGCGGATTTAAGCTTATACACCTATATCAATCCCCAAATTCTTCAATGCTCTATTCTCTAACACCTTCATCACTAGATCCGCAATGACTGGAGAAAGTGGAGAATCCATAGTAGTATCGAATTTCTGCCTATAAATTTTATGATTGAAGGTGAAAAAAGTCAAATACAATATTAGTTTCACTGCTGTCAAAAATTCATTCTTGGGAATACCAGTTCTTTTTGCCAAATGTTCTCATTTTTCCGCTAAACAATTAAGATAGATCTATCGGAATGTTCGTAAACAACATTTAGTGATATCAGAGTCTTCTCTTCAATAATTTTACCGTTTAATCTTTTTATTAACTTAAAACTGTTGTCTATGTGACTCTGTTTTGGAACACATTGACTTATAGGTCTTGCAGAAATGAAGTCAAATGATAGAGGAGGCTATCTACGTATGAAATAATTATTCTAAATTGCATACTCTTAGGAGATGCATAGACTCTCGGCAATGTCCCGTCACTGCAATACAATTTTCTGTATGTTGAGCGGGAAATGTATTCCCTTTTTTTCCAATTTTTTAATATGACTTGTGTCTTTCTAACAAGACTTTGGCGTTGGATCTCTGTTCACCGCAATATATGTATCCGTGTCTAATAACATGTTGTTGACTTTACTTATATAATCATCTCTATTCAGAGCAACAGTAATGTTCCCTTTATCAGCTCTAGTAAAAATGATTGGATTATTCTTAGCAAAAAGATAAGTAGTTTTTATTAAACGTGACAATATCTGATTGTTTGAATTTTTACTGCATGGTAATGAAGCCATATTCTTAATGATAGGTATGCATTATTCGACGGTAAGACAAATCTGTTTCCTAATTGTACAAGATATTGAACCTCCGCCGGGATTAAAGTATTGCTAAGATTTTTGAACCACTTACATAAACCAACGACTTGAAAATTTCCATAGCTTGCTCATTTTTTATTGTGAGGTAAGATCGAAAGATGTAAAAAGAAACCGTCCGAGTTTTCTTCTCGATAATTTTTGTCGATATCGCGTAGGTACTATAATAATGGATCGATTTTATTTTCCTTATCATCATTTTTCTTTCTAACTACTATATCTTCTTGATCCAATTCTCCCATGTTCTTGTTGAGTCAACTAATTAAAATAAATGCTCTGTTTATAGAAAAATGTATCATAAATGTGAGCAGGTAATGCAAAATCTAGATAGTTGGAAAGTTTGTGTTCTAGAAATATAGATCTAAAAGCATCATTTAATATCAATAAGATATTTAATATCTTATTGATATTATATGTATCTCTCGCTTTTGTATTTTTTATATTCGAGCTCGGATGTGCGAATTTAAATTTACATTTATACATGCCAACTAAATATTGTGGAGTTACGCTGTTAAACAAACAAAATTTTAAGAATTTAATTTTAACCGTATTCCTTACAATATTTCTACTATGTTTTATCCAACATTTTATTAAATTTAAGCGAAATCTCTCCAAATGTTAATAAAATAAAGTTAAAAAAACGTAAGTTGTTTGACGCATCTTTCAGTTAGCGTAATTACAATAAAAATATAAATATAATCGCCTCTTAAAATTGAAAAATAATAATACAATATATGGACAATAAGAGCATATACACAGCGCGGAAATTGGTGCACGAATTTCTATATAATTACAAAAATTTTTACATAGGATATAAATAATAATATATTGTCTATACCACATTTTTCGAATTATTCAAATGTTTCGATTTTCTTCAAATCATCATCAGCAAATCCATAAATACAGTCATAGATGTCTTGACAATGTTCTCATGATAATTGAAATTCTTATGTGAGACTGTTAAGAGTTAAAGATACAATATCAAGATATTATATAAGTGAACATATAACCTCTATACTCTCGTAATATTAATATTATTAAAAGATATTATATGATATTCTCGAAATATTTCACTATACGACAGCATTTTTCACACAAAAAAATCAAATTGTCCGTAAAAGTAGAGATAAAATCTAATACCAGCGTGCGTTTTGTTTAGCAACATCAAATCATTTGCGTTTTTTGTGCGCGTTTGAAGTTTAGAGGAGGTCATTTCGTCCGCGATGCAAGATGAAATTTTGCGATTGTCTGATAATTATGTATTTCTATGTAAAATTAATTTCTAAATAAGAAAACGATCAAATTAAAGCGATTGAGCAAAATGATGAAAAAATGCATTTTTAATCAAACGCTTAAATTTCTCCTTTTTTCGATCTATGAGTAAAATGATGAAAAAATACATTTTTAATCGAAAATTTAAATTTTAAATTTTTCTTTCTTTTCTTTGTAAATATTAATAAGAAAATGTATTTTACATAACTTTATTTAAAAGCAATATTTATTATTCGTTTTCCTATCAAAATAAAGAAAATTAAATTTAAAGTTATTAAAGTTAAAAAATTTATTAATTGAATGTTCAAAAAAATTATTTCGTGAGAAACCATAAGTGTTTGCTTTGGCATTTATGCTAGTCTTGATATGTGCCGCGGCAAATCGATCAATAGTATTCGTTAATGTGACGAAAATATATATATATATATATATATATATATATATATATATATCTT
>NW_012130090.1:612140-624185 GCF_000143395.1 Atta cephalotes
AAGACGAAATAACTAGTTTATTACTAAATACAAGAAATATATATATATATATATATATATATATAAACGTTTCGGTCTTAATTAGACCATCTTCAGTATAAATTTATAATCAAACATTAATTACATGACATTAATCACAATAAATTGAATGAATATTACGTGAAAAATTGTCAAATTTACGATTCTGTCAATTATTATTATTTAAAAACGCTCATTTAGATTTTGATGAACACGTAAATTACGATGTAGCACTATGTGTTTCTTGTTGAAATTAGTTTAGCTTGTGGCACGAAGCATAATTTCCAGATTCTATTCCACACAAACAATTTATCAATAAGTGTAAAATTAAAAATAACAAACAATTACAAATAAAATAAAATAATATTAAATTTATATCATACCTGCAACACAACCTAAGATATGATTTTTATTATAACAGTAGAATACTCGTAATTTCATTAATTTCGATTACTGTGATTCTTATCATGAGCTTGCTTTTATTTTATACTTAAATATCCTTAAAGAGAAGGTAATTATTGTAGTGAGCTGAAGACATGATATTTAGTGTAGGAAAATATATATCTGGTAGACGATCACCTTGTTTGTTTAGAGACATAGTTTGTTTTTTTATGAAGATCATTTCGGAGATTAATCTTTTTTTGAAAGGATGGTTCAGAATCTAATATTTGAATATTATCCCAATTTAAATTATGTTTATGATTTGCTTGAAGTACTACTGACATTGATTCTAAAGGTTTTTTTATATTGGATTTATGTTACAGGAACATCCTAGTTTTTAATTTCCGTTTTAATTTCTACATGTAGAATTACAGTCTAAACAATTGATTTTATAAATAACATTACATTGCTGTTTTTTCCAGTTTGTCTTTATCTAATTTTATGAATTTATTTAGATTATTCATTGGTTTATACCTATGCTATATTAAGATTGTTTTTTTTTCTGTGATCATTTTAAATTTTTCTGAGATTTTTTTGACATATGGAATTGGGAAGAACTTTTTTATATTATCGATTGAGTGATCATTATTATATAAATCACTTCATTTTGACAGAGTTTTAATTCTGTTTATGATAGAAAATATTATATCTAAAGAATAACCATTTTTTAATAATTCTTTGATCATGTTTGAGATGTTCTTATTGCGGTGTTTCGGATGCGAAAGAAATATGATCCTGTTCAATTGCCCTATAATTACATATTTTTTTATGGGTGATGGGATGGTTGGATCTATAGCTTAAAAATTTGCTGGAATTAGTCGATTTTTTGAATATATTGATTTTTATGTACCATTCTCCAATTTTACTGTAACATCCAGAAAATCAATAGAATTATCATCTCCATGCTCAACCGTAAAGTTCAATCTTTCATGATAGGAATTAAACTTCGAGTATCGAGTTTGATTTTTTGGTAATATTATTAATATGTCATCTACATAATAGATCAACGATAATAGCTCGAAATGTCAACATTAATGTTCGATAGAATACTCATCTCCAAATCTTGAATTACTAGATTGGAGATAATGGAGATCCCATGGGTAAGCCAAAAAGCCTGTTTAAAGAATTTGTTATCAAATTTAAAATAAGTTGAGTTAAAAATGAAAGAAATAGCATTCATAAATTCTTTTTTTGGAATTGTATTTTTTGAGATAAAGATCCATCTTTTTTCAATGCTTTTTTTAACTCCGTTGGAATATTGTGTACATACATAGATATAATGTCAAAAAATGCAAGTGTATAATTAAAGTTTAATGTCATTCTATTTATTTTATTCACTTTAATTCAAAACTGTTTTTTAAGTATCCTATTTCCTTTTTAGATTATTATCAATAATTTCTTTTAAATATAGCTAAATAGTATTGTGGGCTATTGATACAACTTACAATGATTCTTAAAGGGTAATTTTTTTTATTTTTGACAATTTTTGACAAACCATTTGAAACATTAACGTCTAAGACATATAGTTTATTATAGATAGATTGATCTATGTACTTCCTGTTCTTCCACCTAGTTAATAATATACATGTTTGGTTGGTCGTTGTCAATCGGATCTTTAATAATACTAGAATATGTTTTTTCGTCAGCTAAGATTTCATGCATTTTATTGTTGTATTCAATTAACTGCATTATTATCGAGTTATCTTTGTCTGTACGAGTAAAATGTCAGAATGTTCAATAATAAATCGTTTTACATCTTTTATTCCCTCTTTTAACATATTATTGTCGACATTAGTACTTTGATTAAACTGTTTAATTTTGTTTAAAACTTGTATGGCGTCATTTCTTATGGAATTACGTGTTGTCATCTAATTTATTAATGTTATTTTCAATAGATTTAACAAATTCTATAATTATTCTGTCATTGTTTATATTATTATTTGATAAGTTAAAACCTTGTCCAAATTGTAAAATAGCTTTTACGTTTTTTAGTATATCAATATTACTTAAATTAATAATCCATTATTAATATTTTCTAATTTAAAATTTTTTCTTCATCATATTCCATCAGATTGATGACAACATGAAATAAAGAGTCATTCTCTAAAAGATTCGTTTCATACAATGAAATATCATTAATTTTTGAAGGAGTAAATCTTGTGTTGTTATTGTTATTATTATTAATATTTATAAATTTATTATTATTATCAATAATCATATCAAAATTTCTATTCTTATTATTGCTATTATTAATTGCTATTATTAAAAGTATTATTATTATTTTTTGCCTTAGACCAAGATAAATTGCATATAATAGATTTTATAGTTTTCTTTTTTTGTACAGATAAAGCAATTCGCAGATTATGCAATTTTTTATTAATTTTATTATATTCCTTAAACAAAATTTGGTTAAAATTTATTCCTCATAATGTTCCAAGACCTATGACTTGTCAAAAATTTATAAAGAAAACCCTTTAAGAATCATTGTAAGTCGTATCAATAGCTCACAATACCATTTAGCTACATATTTAAAAGAAATTATTGATAATAATCTAAAAAGGAAATAGGATACTTAAAAAACAGTTTTGAATTAAAATGAATAAAATAAAATGACATTAGACTAATTATACACTTACATCTTTTGACATTATCTATATACACAAATATTCCAACAGAATTAGTTAAAAAAAGTATTGAAAAAAAGATGAGTCTTTATCTCAAAAAATACAAATCCAAAAAAAGAATTTATAAATGTTATTTCTCTCATTCTTAACTCAACTTATTTTAAATTTGATAACAAATTCTTTAAACAGATTTTTGGTTTACCCATGGGATCTCCATTATCTCCAATCTTAGCTAATCTCGTAATTCAAGATTTGGAGATGAGTATTCTATTAATGTTAATATTCTATTAATGTTAATATGATTTATTATCGTTATATAAATGACATATTAATAGCACCAAAAAATCAAATGTACTCGATACTCGAAATGTTTAATTTTTATCATGAGAGATTAAACTTTACGGTTGAGCATAGAGATGATAATTCTATTGATTTTCTGGACGTTACAGTAAAAAATTGGAAAGTGGCCACATAAAAATCGATTCAAAAAACGGACTATTCCAGCAGATTTTTAAGCTATAAATCCAACCATCCCATCACCCATAAAAAAATGTGTAATTATAGGGCAATTGAACAGGATCATATTTTTTTCGCATCCGGAATACCATAATAAGAACATCTCAAATATGATCAAAGATTTATTAAAATGGTTATCCTTTAGATATAATATTTTCTACCACAAATAACAGAATCAAAACTCTGTCAAAACGAATTGACTTATATATTGACTTATAATAATGATCATTCAATCGATGATAATATAAAAAAGTTCTTCCCAATTCCATACGTCAAAAAAATCTCAGAAAAATGATCAGAAAAAAAACAATCTTAATATAGCATAGGTATAAACCGATGAATAATCTAAATAAATTCATAAAATTAGATAAAGACAAACTGGAAAAAACAGAGCAATGTAATGTTATTTATAAAATCAGTTGTTTAGACTGTAATTCTACATGTAGAACAAAATGGAAATTAAAAACTAGGATACAGGAACATAAATCCAATATTAAAAAACCTTTAGAATGTTAATAGTATCTCTTCATCAAGCAAATCATAAACATAATTTAAATTGAGATAATATTCAAATATTAAATTCTGAACCATCCTTTCAAAAAAGATTAATTTCCGAAATGATTTTCATAAAAAAACAAACTATGTCTCTAAACAAACAAGATGATCGTTTATCAGATATATATTTTCCTACATTAAATATCATGTCTTCAGCTCACCACAATAATTACCTTCTCTCTAAGGACATTTAAGTAAAAAATAAGCAAGGAGCTCATGATAGGAGTCAGACAGTAATCGAAATTAGTGAAATTACGTGTATCCTACTGTTATAATAAATCTTAAGTTGTGGTTTTGAAGCAGATATAATATAAATTTAATATTGTTTCATTTTGTTTGTAATTATTTGTTATTTTTAATTTTATATTTATTGATAAATTGTTTGTAAGGAATAGAATCTGGAAATTATGCTTCATGCTACAAACTAAACTAATTTCAACATATAGTGCTACATCAACAACATAACAAATTTACATGTTCATCAAAATCTAAACGAGCGTTTTTAAGTAATAATAATTGACAGAATCCGTAAATTTGACAATTTTTCACGTAATATTCATTCAATTTATTGTAATTAATGTCATGTAATTAATGTTTGATTATAAATTTATACTGAAGATTCGATCTAATCAAGACCGAAACATTTATACATATATTTTTTTTTCTTGATTTGAGTAAATTGTTATTTTGCTTCCAAATCTTGCATAGTGGTGTATGCCCTTTATATATATAATTAACCTAATATAATTGCGTTAAGTTTCTTCGAAACATTATTTCAAAACTTAATGTAAATATGTTTAAGAATGTTCCATTGAATCATTATTTCAAACGAAAAATTAATGTAAAACGAACATTCAATAAATATTAAATAAATGTTAAAAAAATCTTATTTCGAAAATGAATCATAAAACGTAAAATTCATTACGAAAAAACGTTTAATAAACATTAAATAAATTATCCTGAAAACGAATCGTGAAAATTAATGAAAAATAAACATTTAAAAAACATTTTCTCTCCATTCGGACCTACATGAAATAAAAAATGTTTAGAAAATGTTTCTTTAAGCCATTATCTTAAATAAACAATTGTAAAAAAACACATTTAATAAATGTTAAATAAGTTTAAAAAATATTTTTTCAAAATAAATACTGTTTCAAATAAATAATGTAAAACAAACATTTAATTAAATAAACACTTAAAAATGTTTTTTGAATAATTACTTCAAACGAAAAATTGATGTAAAATGAACATTTAATTAACATTAAAAAAATGAACATTTAAAAAATTTTATTTCTTCAGAACATCATTGTAGACAAAAAATTAGTATAAAATGAATATTTAATAAACTTTGAATAAATATTTAATAAATACTCCTTCGAAACATTATGTCAAACGGAAAATTAATGTAAAACAAACATTTATTTAAGTAAACATTTTAAAAACATTTCTTCGAAACATTATTTCAAACGAAAAATTAATGTAAAATTAACATTTAATTAACATTAAATAAACGTTTAAAAAATGTTATTTTGGAAACGAATCATAAAATGTAAAATTAATTACAAATAAACGTTAAATAAATTATTTTGAAAACGAAATTAATGAATAATAAACATTGAAAAAACATTTTCTCTCCATGAATTACTGCTTTTTGCGATTACAACTAGAACTTTTACATGCAATAATCTTTATATACAACTTTATATTAACTTCAAAGGAAATACATTATGACCATTTTTGTAGGAAGGTCAAAAATTTTAAACAATTTTCAAGAACACTTACATATTTTCACTATTTTATTTTATTTTAATCGCTTTAATGTTAACATTTTTTTTCATTTAGCGATTAATTTTATATAAAAATATATAATTTTCAGACAATCGCAAAATTTTATTTTGCACTGTGGTCAAAATATACCTAACCTTTTCAAATATGCATAAAATTTCAAATGTGCGTAAAAATCACAAATTTGAAATGATTTAATATCGCGAAATAATACATACGCCTATATTACATTTTCTCTTTTGAGTTTTTTAGGTGTGAAGAAAGAAGTTATTTTTGTTGTATGGTATAATGATTGTAAAATTTTAAATTTTTCAAAAATATTTTGCCTCTATTATCATGTTTTTTCAATTAATTTGAAAATTAGAATGCATACTCACTTGGACTTTAGCAACTCGGTAAAAACAAAGCATCGTCCAAATCAAAAATTCTTTCTAATATCATTGTTCTAATATCTAAGATCATTGACTGTAGTTTTATAATTAATTTTATAAATTATTTGAGCCTTTTTAAATATCTTTTTTTACTATTTTTAAACATTTTGACAAATATGCATTGTACTTATTTTTAATTTAATTTTATTATATTGGAAAGGATTCGAACTGCAATTGAAACGTATATAATTTTTGCATTATTAAAATATTATTTATTCACATGTGAACAGTATTGGCTCTTATAGGCACTTTTACATTCTGATTTAATTCTTTAAATTCTTATTCTCATTTATTGGTTTGAAATTAAATAATCAACTAATTATTTTTCTATTATTCATTTACATTCAAGTGGATTTTATTCTTCCAGAATTCATAATTGATAGTTTCACGTTACATCTTATTTCAGGAATAATTACTGTATTGACGTTCTTAGGTCTCGAAGCAAGAATAGATCTGCCTAAAGTTCCTTATCCCATTGTTCTGGATTTCTTCGTTTTTCTCTCATTTACATTCATCTTTGCTACTATAATACAATTTGCAGTGGTGCATTATTTTACGAAGTACGAATCGGGAGAGTGTTACTTTAGCTCTAATCTAATAAGTGACACTGAAAGTTTGAACGAAGAGGAAAGTGTAACTAGAAGATCAATGAAAAATCAACCGGTAAATACTTCTTTGAAGCAAGGAAACGTTAATTTTTACATTTATTAATTTCTATCTCTTTCTCAAGAGTAAAAAATGTTGAGACATAATCATTGAATCATAACATCTAAATAAATCGAAAAAGGACAAACAAAATTTATAGATTTAAAATATTTTTTTCTACTTTCAAGTTATAATATAATTTGATATTTAGTTTCAAGAGGGAATGATAATGGTAATGGCACTGATTATTCATTTCTATCATTCACATACAATAGATATCCATTGTTTCAGGATCGTTACAAGAATTTCACGAGTTTTATTGTGTGCAAGGATGTAGTAACCATAACTTCGCGATAAATGACAGTATCGAAGTGATACCATTGTCAGCAATTTCAATACCCAATAGGAATCCAGCGGTGACTGGACACTCATAGATATCTTGCGTGACCCGCGGTTCATCGTCACCACCACCGCCCCCACCGTCGCCACCTTCGTCATCCAAAT
Organism: Atta cephalotes; assembly: GCF_000143395.1. Lineage (NCBI taxonomy): Eukaryota > Metazoa > Arthropoda > Insecta > Hymenoptera > Formicidae > Atta > Atta cephalotes. The sequence continues at coordinate 619,660 of NW_012130090.1, forward strand.
ATGTCATTTAAACTATGTTGTCCAAAAAACAACATCGACAAATATTTAGATAATTCGGTATCAAAAATTGATTAAATCAGTTGTAATATTTCCTCTCTTTTTCCTCACTATCAATCTCTTCTATTACACATATCTGTCGCGCAGCGAACGGATCTACTATTACAATTCCAACATCGTGTAGATAAAAGACTCAATTACTGACACATTAAGAGATTTTCAAACTTAAACTTAATTGAGTACATATCTGGCAGGTTTAAACACTTTAATTTGTCAAAGATTCACTTTTTTATTTTCTTGTAACTTTAACTTAATAAAAAAAGTTTATTTATCTCAATAAATATGGTTCATTTTATTAAATTAAATAGTTGCTGAGATCAGTGTTCCTAATATTGGCAATTCCAATATTTCTTTGTCCATAATTCTGGCAATCGAGTGATCGTATTATTGACAGTTTTTATCTGACAGATATAAAATCTAAATTAAAGTTCAATCAAATAAATAATTAACTAATAAAATAATTAACAAAAACAACTCGATAAAGTTAAATTAAATTAAAAATAAATATAAACCCTTAATTCTTTTCATTTAATTGTACAGGAATAAATAAATCATATATCAATCAAAATAGCTGATAAGAATTACAACAGTCATTAATGTAAAGATATTAACAAATACGTAGTAATGTCAAATTAATAATAACAAATTATTATAATACAAAATTATTTAAGTAATTAATTTATCTTTATGTTAAGTATCACAAAGAATAATAAATGTATGTATGTATATATATATATATATATATGTACATCTATTATTCTTTATATATATATATATATATAAGTACTAAAAAAAAGGAGAATTCTCGCGTAAATTCGCGTATAAAATTAGGTTTCTAACTTTTATTTAAAAAAAAAGATACGATTTTTTTCTTTAGAAAAGATTATAATTTAAAAGAATGATAATGAAGAATGAAAATTGATTTTGAATGAAGAATGAAAATTTGATAATGTAATAAAAATCATATTAACATTTCAAAAACGAATATAAAAAAAATTACTAAAATAAGACATTAGCGTAAATACATTGTTGAAATGTTTTCTAACTAAATAAATTTAATCTAACAATAGTGAGCATATTAATTTTCTACGCAAAACTAGATCCCCCACTTCTTCTCATGCTTAAAGACATTTGACTTTTCACGCAAAACGAGGTCTAGCCCACCTCTCCCTCTGCCAAAAAGTATTCGACTTTTCCTTTGATTATATAACGAGAACTTCTCTGTTACACAACATACTTAATCGAGTTTAATAATATCCGTAGTTATGAAAGTGACCAATCATAGTTGTTGCTCGGAAGAATGAAACGACTGTAATTTGTTTCATAACTATGGATGTTATTAAATCCGATTAAGAGTTCCGTATAAACCCAATAAACGAGAATAGATTAAAATGAATTGAAATTTTTTTTCTATCCGAATGCGTATTTTAAATAGCGAATACCTTTTTTGGATTTAATTGGATTCAATTGGATTCAATTAGATTCAATTGGATGCAATTGGATTGAAAAACTGTGTTTCAAAATTTTGAATTGAACAGTATTCACAATGCACAGAAAAAGCTAATATTATTTTTAGATTGAAAAGTATAGAGATATGCTCTATGCAATTCCTACAAATGAATAAAAATGCATTCAGGATTGAAAAGCATTCATTTTAACATTCGTAAATCAATATTTCTGAAAAATCTAAATCTATTTTAATTCATTTCAATCCATTCTCGTTTGCTGGGTGCGTAATTACATAATTGCGTAATTTATAATTTTGACTCGCATAATCGTGAAGTTCCACAAACATTTATAATGACGTATTTTCAATATTGGTTATAATATGACATTGGGTGCGTTCGGGGAGACTATTCGCGCTATTTAGTGCTACAAACTATTCGCGGAGCTGCAGATAACGCTAACAAACACGATCATAACATCACTAATGGCGTGTTACGTCACAACTCCGCACTATCAACGCTATTTCTTCCGAAGTAGTGTATTGGTAGCGTTAGCGTTTATAGTTCCATGAACAACCCTAACATAGCGTTGGTAGCATTTAACATTCGTCAAAGTTAGATTAATGTTTAAGGGGATTCTGTTCTCGAATATTACCAAACTTTTCTCTCTTAGAATTTCATAGAATAAACGTACGTACGTAATGTGTGAATTTCAAATTTTATCAATGAATGCAATCTCAATTTTAATCTCTGCTGATGGCTTGTCATTAGGCTGGAGTGAATGTAATTCTTGCTTGTGTATCATCTTTAACTTTTCAAAGTTTCTGCGAAGTGCAATTTGTGTATTTGATTTCATTATAAATGTGAAAGTCAGAGGTATCTTGTTATTGGTAATTTTTAATTCCCGTAAACGGAAAAGTTATTATTGCGGTATAGCGCGACAGAGTATTCTGCAGATACTTTAGATCCTTATTAGACGTAGATATTCTTCTTCTTGAAATCGAACGGATGCTTAAGGATTCTTTCTTTTATCTAATTAATTTACTTAGTGCTATTAACTATTAATTTTTTTATTCTAATTTCTACATTTTTCACTAACATTGTTCACTTCGGTCTAACGGACTATCATAGAGATTGCAATTCTGAGATTGCGTTCTGTTATTCACGAGGAAATAAAAAAAATTACATTACAAATACTTTACAAAACCTTAAAAATTTTAATTATAGGAAAAAGTTTGGTTGATGATTGAAAACAGAATCTCCTACATTAACTTAACCTCGACAAATATATTTCTCTGATTAAACGTTACCAACGCTACGCTAAAATCGTTCATGGAACTTGCTAACGCTATCGCGCTATTGGCAAGAATAGCATTAGTAGCGTTTGCGTTCATAGCGCGAATAGTATTTCCCCGAACATAGCCGTTATGTAGCTGTGACAAATTTCCATGTTTACGATGATAGGATGTCAGATTCGTTAAGAATGACCAATTAATTACGTCAAATAGACGATACTTTATTACTTAGGACATTATATGTATATATTGTACATATGACATAATACATATTTGATATAAATTTTATATAAAAATTATTAAGTGTAACGTATTTTTTCTATGAGATTACATCATGTGTTATTTGCAGTATATTATTTAAATATTTGATAATATGTATTCTTATTACTATGAAGTAAGTGTACAATATTTATATTTCATATATTATTAAATGATAATTATATTGTACATTAACATTTTATCATGAGGATACATGATAAAAAATATCAACTCCTTAATTTCTTCATTTTGATGTTCCATATTGATAAAGTTGATATATAATATGCATAAAAAAGTGCTTGATTTTTTTACACATGTGTTTAATTGTTGTTTTATTCCATTTATAAATTTTTTTTTAATTTATATAATATAACCTATTTTTATTGTGTTAATTTGTGCATATCATAATGTTTTTATTTCTTATTTATTTCAAAACTAAGTAATCTTGTTTTTGTCTATAAATATTTCAATACTTATTATCAAATATTATATTTTAATATTTATATAAATGTTTACAATAATAACGCATAAAATACAATATACATCAAATTTAATAACAATTAAATTAATTCTATGTATTAAACTTAAAATATAAGTTTCTTATAATAGAAATAATCTAAAGTATATTTGAATTTACCGCACTTTTGGTCAATGAGGCGGCAAGTTTGTTCGCGTCGCATGTTTCAGCATGTTCCAATGTGCTCCTATTACAGCTCTTACTCATTCTATCAAGTGCGTTGGAATGAGTAAGAGCTATGGTAGAAGCATATTACAACATTGGAGCATGCGATGCGAACAAATCTGGGGCTTAACATCGAAGTACATACTCTTTCTGTTGCATGGGATAATCTGAATGATTGTTGCTAGCAATCCATGTTATATAGGGTATAGTCAACGCGATGCTTCAAATGCTTTAAAGCAATTTTTGATTGATCAATTTGTAAAATTCTTTTTTCTAATTGGTCAACCAAACGCTTCAAAACATTTGTAGTGAGACTTTGACCGCAACCATAATCAAAGAACTTTTCACGCGAAACGTGAACTCCACCTTCCAATCCTTATGCAGAATCTACAAATCTAGAAGTCGTAGTGGTCGTAGAATCTTGAGTCTATTCTACAATGTGCTCTTTGTTTCCTGTTTCTTGCTTTCTACCTCTTGCTTCTTTCCCCTTTGCAATCATTTTATCGACAATTGTATTTCTTGCTATGTGTTTCTTGTTCTTCCAAAGTTTGTTAACTTTTATCTCGGGCAACATAAAATAAAAACCGGATAAAAAAAGACAAGATGTAAAAAATAGCAAAAAGCAAGAAAACAAAAAGCACATTATAGAATAAGTATATATATATATATATATATATATATATATATATATATATATATACTATAATAATAATAATATATACACTATAGTATAGTAGTAAGTAACGTAATAACTATATATATATATACGTTATTAAACGTTTACGTACT
>NW_012130090.1:624670-626051 GCF_000143395.1 Atta cephalotes
TATACCATTAAGTTGTAAAAAATTAATCAATCACAGTCGAATATGAGAATAATCGAATATGATTAGTCAATTTTCTTACGATTTAAGACCGCTATGACCGCTATGAAGTCATAAGACCCCTTTATGCGGGGTATCTACAATAGAAGTCATTGTGATCTTAAGTCGTAGAAAATTGACCAATCATAATCAAATATTCTTCTCATATTTTGTGATTGGTTAATTTTCTACGTAAGAAACTGATCAATTTTAATCGAGTATTCTCCTTATTGTGATTGATTGGTTTCCTACGACTGAAGACTTCACGACCGTCTAGGACTTTTAGAGGATCCTTTAGTGGATCCTTCCTATAGAAACACTACCAACTGAGCACCAACTCTGCTTAGAGGCGTTTAATTTTCCACGCAAAGCAAAACTCGCATGAAAAATTAAAATCTCTCTCCCCTCTTATAAGCGAGAAGAATGATGCGATTGCCTTGCTTCGTGTGGAAAGTCATTACAATACGGAAAGGATATGGGATAATCTTAATATTGTAGTTTTGAATGTTATAGCAGAAATAAAACATTTCTAAAACTTTTTTTGTTAATAACTTCTTAACAAGTATCGACCGCCAATTAAAATTTCTTGGAAGTCACTCAGGATGATCTTGACACATGTGTTAAAATCAAGATCATTGGAGATGATTCCTTTTCTTAATATTTATCTATTTTCGTTTTGCTACTAAATTTATCAAAGTAAAAGTAATTTTATTTTAATTAATGTTTTAAAAAGTTCTTCAAAAGAAGAGAATACGTAATATATAACAATATGTAATAAAAAATCTTGTTCAAAAATTCTATGTAATCTTGCTCTGACCTTGACATCACTATCCAAGCTCAAATCAATATCATCTTATGTCCCCCTCAAAAACTTTGTATGAAACATTTAAACATGTTAAAAACTTTTGAATTTGTATAAAACATTTTTCTCTAAAATACTTTATTTCCGAGATAAAAATTTGTAACGCTTTATTTTAAACACCCAACATACTTTAAGAGAACAGTATACATAGTCTCTTTTACATTACATTTAAAAATATTCTTATTCTAATAATTATTTTCATGCAATTTGAATAAATTTAACCTGATCTATCTTTCTCAATTAAAAATTAGAAAAAATTTTTTATATAAAATTTATTTTCGATAAATTCCATATAATAGGAATATCATAAAAAAATTTAAACTTAATCTAGTTTTTTATGACCCACGCATGAATTACAATTTTCGTAATACATAACAAGTTTACATATGCCCTTAGATAAATGTGTTCAAAATCGCAATGCAATTCGAAACATGTTATGATAGTAGATAGCAACAGTATGAATATATATATATATATATATAT
>NW_012130090.1:627434-639153 GCF_000143395.1 Atta cephalotes
TCGCTTGTTTATTAATTTCCTTATGACGTTCTCGACTTACTATCTCTTCTAAGACTTCTCCATCGCCTTTGATTAATCTTTGCAAAAATACAGAAATTAATTCTAATAGTGAATTCGATTGAACACTAGAGTATCTTAAAACCATTATATACTTATATAATCTAAGTATAAAAGTGAAAATATAATAATCTAAGTATAAAAATAAAATGCAAATATTTTCAATTATAAAATACATTATAAAATACATATTTAAAATATATTAATTTCACGGTATAAATGTTTTTAAACATCTTTACATCAATTTATGTACAACGGCTTTAATTATATCAGCACATCCAATCAAATTCATCCAATCAAGTTCAATATAAGACATATACAAATGAATGTAGAAAACAAGTTCACAATTATTATATATATATATATATATTTCATTATCTGTATTCAATTGTTTTGTCTCATATTTACCTATGTCTTCCAGTTTCTTCATCATATACTCTGCGCACAATGCTCTGCCTTTTTTCCCACTCCTCTTTTGTCATGGGTGCCATGGCTTTTCCTCTTTCTATTACATTCGATACAATTTCCTTCATTTTTTCCTTCCTATCTTGAACTTCTTTATTTCCTTTAGACTTCTTCTTATTATGTCCTTTTTTTTGGATACAGATTTTTTAAATTTCTTTTTCAATTTTTTCTTCATTCGTTTTTTCTTCTTCCGTTTTTTTAAAGCTTTCTTAAATTTCTTAGCTTTCTTTCTAGCTTTTTTCTGCTTCTTTTCATTCTCTGAGCTATCAATACTGCTGCCACTATTACTGCTGTTAGTATCGCTACTACTACTGCTACTGCTGCTGCTACTGTTACTGCTGGAACTGCTACAGCTACTGTCGCTACTACTACTACTACTGATACTAGAAGAACTAGAAGTAGACGAAAATCTTTTCCTCTTTAATTTCTTGTGACTTAACTGAGTTATATTTTGTATATTTTCCACTTTTTTCTTCTCTTTTTGTTTCACATGTTCAACTATTTCTGTGTCATTTTTTATTGAATCAGATTTTTCTATCTTAGAAATAGATCTTGGTCGATTCATTTGCTCTTTTGAACTACCCTCTCGTGACAGCTGATTAATTGTATTGTAGCCAGTATTTCTATAATTTGGTATCCTGGATCTGTTATGATTAAATGTTCTTTCAAAAGATCTACTATATCTACTATAACGATAATTGTTATATGCATCTCTTCTATTTCTATTATAATAATTATGATGTCTATAAGGTCGTGAATAGCCGCAATCTCTTTGATTATTCAAAAAGTTACTGTGCCTCCGATTATAAAATCTATAATCTTTACCATATTTTCTACTTTTTCTTTGTAATTCTCTGGTTTCATACTTTTTATTTTTATTTTTTATATCCTCATCTCTATTCTTCTTTGTTTTATATATATTTCTTTCCGAGTTTGAAATATCAGAAGAACTAGAACTATTGGAACTGCTTCTACGTTTTGATTTCTTTCTTTTATCCTTACTACAAACATTTCGTCTCTTTCTGTTCTTCTCAGAATCATTAGAAGAAGAAACCGAACATCTCTTTACTTTTGCTTTGTCAAATGACTCTGTCTCCATAGCAGATCTCTCCAAATTATTCATCATAATGATAATCTATCAAAAATAAATTTTATTTAAAAATAATCTAAAATCATATAGAATCAAATCCATAAAGATAAATGATTTGCATAATTCTAAATCTTCTATTTTACATGGTTGAATATATGATTGCTCCATTTCTCTATAAAGTCTGTTATTCTCGATAAAATATGTTCATTTCAACAAAAAATATATATATATACGTAATCCATAAGACACGGAAAAGACTTGGCTTTCTAAGCAAATTTCGATATTTATCTATTACAATACGTTAGAGAAACCTAACCTTCTCCATCATGTTTGTCCATCATTACATCTTGTCATGTAAAACTATAATGCCGAGAAAGTAAATAATCTATCTTTTTTCCATTTATTGATATCTATCAAAAGATTAAAAATTTAATAAAATGCGCTAAATAATTACCTGCTCATCACTCTCTATATAATCATTCCCTCTATTCAATCTTCATCATTTTCATCGAAGAAAACTCGGAGCGGCGCGCAAGACCGGCAAAACTGTTTTTTTTTTTCAGGGTGTGCTCCCATGGGATGTAGAATTGCAGATATGCGGAACTGCGGAACATTCGTGATTGGTCGTGATTGGTCGCTTCATTCCGCTAATTCCGCTGATATGTGTTTCCCTACCTATTGAGAGTGTCATCCCATACTCGAATATAGTTGGTTGGTTCTTACATTCTCGGTGGAAATTAGGTCAGTAATTGATCAGATCCTTCGATACATGAATACGCGCGTACGATGATACGCGTTAAGCTGGTTCTATATACTATACTATACATTAGTTGCAAGCCGATCACAAGTTTGTTGACAACCAATATGAAGCGTTGATTTCAAAATGCAAGCTTCAGATTGGTTCCAAATTAATCCAGAGAGCACTTGGATCCAACCTAATCCATGAGACTATTCGAATGGATCTGACATATGCTTCGTTTCGTTTCGGGTATTTTGTTTATCTCGATTATTTGAAAAACACTTTTATACAAAATAAATGCGTTTTTAATAAATATAAAAGTTAAATGCGACGCGAATAAACCTCAGAAAGCACTTGAATCACAGGGTGGCAGTTGGAGTAGTTGCATTCATGCACTCCAATGTTCAGTAACACGAACGGATTTCAGGACAAGTGAGCATATCACCTATAACTTAATCCGTGAGACTACTCGAATGGGACAGACATCATTTCATTTCGGGTATTTTGTGTTACCTCGATTATTTGAAAAGCGTTTTTGTACAAAATAAATGCGTTTTTAATAAATATAAAAGTTATAAATTAAAATGTCAAGGCTTTTTTAAAAAACGAACAAATGTAATTAACTAATAAAATTAGTCTTTTATTACATTCATATAACGCTATAAATTTCAAACGTTTCTACTTACAAAGTCTTCATCAATGATAATAAAAAAACGTATTTATATAACCCCATCCAATGTCAACGAATTAATATATGATATATAATAAAAATTATTGGTAATCTTATTTAATTATTCCTGTGTTAAGATATTACAGATTGACTATTCTAAATTAACGTAAATGAAAAATAAATTCTCATCAATATTGAATTAAATATAATAATTTTTTAATCAGAAATTGACATTTAATTGTACAGAATATAGTAGGATAGTCGTTGAAGAAATCCTTGTTCGAAATTTTATATGAAATTGTTAACTGAGCTGATTTTCAATAATAAACAACCAAAGAACCAGTTAAACCCAATTTTACAATTATGGGCATTCAAATTTCTAACTTGATATTTATTTCGATTCGACATTAATGCAGGAATAACTAAATAAGATTAGCCTAGAGAAATAATTTTTATTATATATCATATGTTAGTTTGTTGATTGGCGTTACATAAATACATTTTCTTTATTATCACTGATAAAGATTTTGTAAGTTGAAATATTTGAAATTTATAGCATTATATGAATGTGATAAAAGATGAATTTTATTAGTTAACTACATTTGCTGCTTTTTTTTAAAAAGCTTTGACATTTTAATTTATTGCATTGCATTTACATGAGCCTACTTTTCTATATAAAAATTATATTATATTTTTATATTATATTATATTTTATTTTATTATATTAATATTATTCTATTTTATTTTTTAGTTTTTCTAATTTCATTTATTTTATTTAATTATTCTTTTTATTTTATTTATTTTATTATTTTATTTTATTAATATTATATTATATATTGTTATATTATATTTTTATATTTATATCAAAAACGCATTTATTAAATGCATTTTTATACAAAATGAATCTGAAATACTTTTTTCAATACAGAATGTTTTCAACCATTACGCATGCATGCCTAACATCGTATTACCTTCTGAAATGAGGCAAATGAAGCATAATTGATCCATAGATATATGCTCTAACACGACGCGAACATCTAATCACAATATTGGTTCCGGTGACGCGAACGTATTGGAGTGTGTTGGGCATGTTGGAGCATGCGACGTGAATAAATCTTCGATTGGAGTATGAATCGCACATTTGTGCTCCATGAAAATGACCATGTACTGTAATCTTATCTTATTCTGATAGAATACGTTGTTATATGTTGAAGCAACTTTTATTGCCTATTGTTTTGACTATTTTTAGTAAGTTATTAGGTGTACAACTTTGCTTTCGCCGTTTTCCTATAGATGGCTTTAATGGTAAGTGGTGGTCAAAATAAATAGATCATAGACGTCATACAATAAACTTGGGCATCTGTCAACATAACCCCATAGAAACATTAGTCGATTTGTGTCTGCATCATAAAGTTATTCTCGATTGAAAATGTCAGTTTATGAGCCAAATTCTTGTCATTTGCGGGAAGTTTTAATTTTTTGCTTCAATATGAAGAAATCTGCGGCTGAGGCTCATCGAATGCTCTCAAATACTTATGGTGAGGCCGCTATTAGTGAAAGAACGTGTCGTGAGTGGTTTCAACGCTTCAAGAATGGTGATTTTGACGTCCAAGGTCATGCTCTGTATTTGGTGGGACCAGCTCGGCGTAATGTATTATGAACTGTTAAAACCGACTGAAACAATCACAGGCGATCGGTATCGAACGCAATTGATGCGTTTGAGCCGAACATTGAAAGACAAACGACCGCAATACAACGAGAGACACGATAAAGTGATTTTGCAGCATGACAATGCTCGACCCCATGTTGCGAAAGTGGTCAAGACATACTTAGAAACGTTGAAATGGGAAGTCCTACCCCACCCGCCGTATTCTCCAGACGTTGCTCCCTCTGACTATCACTTGTTTCGATCAATGGCACACGGCCTGGCTGACCAGCACTTCCGGTCTTATGAAAAAGTAAAAAATTGGATCGATTCGTGGATAGCCTCAAAAGATGACCAGTTTTTTCGACGCGGGATTCGTACGCTACCCGAAAGATGGAAGAAAGTAGTGGCCAGCGATGGACAATACTTTGAATCATAAATGTATAACCAGTTTTTTACAATAAAGCCTCGAATTTCGGAAAAAAAACGGCGGAAGCAAAGTTGTACACCTAATACGTAAAAAAAATTTTAATTCATTTTAATCTCGTTTGCTGGGAAGAGAATTACATTATTAATAAAATAATTTTCTTTAACTTCCGTACTTCTTATTTTTAATAATAAAGCGTTTATTAATCCAATCCTTATTCGTGACAATATATATACATTGCTTTTTCTCACAATTTTACATAGATGTGATAAATTAACTTACCAAAAATAGTCAAAACAATAGGCAACAAAAGCTGCTCCAACATGTAACACATGTACCTACGTTTCTAGTGCTCTAATAAAACATAACAGCGAATTGCGCTTTTGATTGATTACGCAATATGCGATAAATACACCTCATGGGACTCTAGCTTTTATGTCCCATGTAGCGGATCGCGTGTAAGTAGAGAGAAAACCGCCAACTCGTCACGTGACTGTGGGTGATTCTGATTGGCTGGGATATGGATTACACATTTGTGCTCCATGAAGAGATACTATAATCTTATCTTATTCTATCTCACAGGTTACGATTTGCTGCTTGAAATTTTGTAGCTCCTTTCATTCCATTTTTGCTTTCAAAATCAGTTGAATATCTATCGTAATATTAATGCAGGACCTGAAGAGTATCTGGCGTTCAGATTATTTCTAGATAAGATGCCAAATATGTAATTTGAAGAAAAAGATTGAAATTTCTCATCTGCGAGGAAGTGTAGTGATGTTTATTCACAAGTCATGTATTTATTTTACAGTAATACAGCAAGTTGTCGACGAATATTATCCGCAAGAAATTTAAATAATTGTTGAATACTTTTTTCTGATTTATTGATACACTTTACGCAACGCAATAAGGCATCTTATACATTTTTTTGCCTTCGTTAATATATAATATATAATATATAATATATAATATGTAATATTTCAGTTTCTTTATATCCTTCTTTTCGTCTCTTAGTCTTATGATAAAATTTCGAAATGCGGATATATATAAATATGAAGCTACAAGGTTTCCAGCTTACAAGCTATAATCTTAACAACCTTAATCTTCTCAGCTCAGCGGCGGAGTGGGAACAGAGCAAAGAGTGGGAAAAGGAGTAAAAATGGCGGATACTCATATGCCTTATAGTGCCTTAGTTTTACTGGATATCGATTCTCTAATTTTTATCATGGTGAAAATGTGAGCCATCTCACATCGTGATTTCCTAACTTTCATCATAGTGCAATTGCGAACAATCTCAGAGAAGTTCGACAAGAAATTTCTTGTTGAATGATAAGATCCGAGAAAGAAAAGCTGAGAAATAGAACGAGAGAGGAACTACAGTCGACTGAATTGACAGTTTTAAATATATAATTGTTCAAAGACAAAAGTAAAATCAAATGGCAATACACATGGTAGCAATTTTGTTACTGGATGAAAAGGATGAAAAGGCCTTTGAACCACATACGAGAATTACACGAAAAATGCTAGAGATATTCATTTTCAACAGAATTGACTTTGTAAATAATAGCAGAAAATCATTTAGGCCCAGTTCCATAACTTACGGTTTACTTTTAGTCATTTAATCGAAGTTCGACTTATTCGTCATCCATTTAATTCTAGAATTGGAAAAAAATTAGAAATAAATTGAACTTATGGCCGTGATCCGATTTACGCTACAATGCTCATGAGGATCGTTTGTCTTCGTTCAATATTTGACAAATAACAAGGATGAAATGATTTTTAAGCGTTATGAGCGTGAATCGGATCGCCTATGTTTCACTTCACATTTTCATGTTTTTTTTCCCACACTGGTAAATCTAGTGATTTCATATTTTCACTTCGTCGTTACCAAAGACATAGACCGATATTCATAGTTAGATATATTATATTCAAAGTCGTTTTAAGTACGGTTTTAAGAAGCCACGAACTAATTAGAAGGCTGCATTAGCATCCTAAGACATTATTTAAGACGATCTTGAAAAACTCGACTATGAATACCGATCATAGAGAATGGACTGCAAGATCCATGTGTCAAAATGGTCGTTAAAAATAAGAGAGAGAGACCGTGGAAGACGGCCATCTCTGTCTCTTTTTATTCAATAGCGTAATGGGAGAGAGAATGAGAAGGAGATAAGCCATCTTCCCTCTCTCTCATTATTGTCGACCACATTTGAATACTACTTAGAGATTGCGCAGTCCATTCTTTATGTCTTTGGTCGTTACATGACAAACTCATGAGATGAAAGTGCGAAAAGTGAGTGATCTCACTCGAATTACAAAATCAATCCCCTGATTATTGATTAATTATGCGACATGCGATACGTGGCAAATATGCCTCAGAACTCCAGCCTAATGCCGACTGCAGACCAGAGTATCGATTATATAAATTTTCACGAAACTTTCATTTTTTCACTTTTTGTACATACCAATCTCACGTGAAAAGTTTTACTTTCAAATGATATCAGACTTAGTGATTATGTAAAAAAATTATGAGAAAGTGAAATCAGAAGAAAGTTACGAACAAGTGAGATCATAAGGCGAATTTACATAGTTCCTCTTAAATGTATGAAAATTTAACAAGTGTTTACGGGTGTATGTACAAGTATGTATGCACATACGTATTTTGATAGGAAATCACATTGCATTATTTGTTGTTCCTTATATATATAATCGAGAATAACAATGAATGTAACTCAAAAACAGAAGGAAATGCTGTTCGACATAATATCAAAAAAATTGGATATTGTGCGAGGAAGAGTGTGAAATTCTCAGAGCCATATGGAACTGGTAAAAACATGTTATTTCATTACTCTTGTTCATGACTGTATATAAAAAAACAATGTGTAAAACTCATAGAAGAATGTATGGGATAACATACTACAAACCCTAAATTGGGACCGAAGAAATCGTCATCTGAATGGAAAAAGACTATTTTTTCCACCTGTTTCATAAATTTCTATTTTTTATTATAATTCTCATTTTTAAATTTTCATGTGATTTTTATGTACTTCATATTTTTATCTTTTATTCATATATTTAATTTAATATGTGATTTAATAATAATTTAATATGTAATTTAATGATAATAATTTATCACGCAAACATTTTCTTAATATGTGAAGTTTTCGCCTCAATTGCAAGCTCTTTCTCTTCGTTCGCACCATTTACGACGAGAAACTACGCAATATCCATTTCAAATATATATTTCAAATAGGACATTTGATATTTGTCGAAAGCGAGAGAGAGCTAGTGCAGTCTAATACTGGAACAGAAAACAGAAAAATTAAAAGATCGAAAAAGCTAATTCATATCAATTTATTAAAAAATAACTAGAATTTCACATTTTTAGATATTTCGTTACTTGCCGAAAAATTTCCCGTGAACTATTTCACATTTTATAACAGCCAAAAGTTACTTAATCGCTTGTTCATTACATTCACGTTTACATTCACGTCATTGAATTTGTTCACTTTTTGTGTACTCATTCTTAGAGGAAACTTTAAATAATCGATACCCAGAATGCAAGAACCAACCAATTACAGTCGAGCATTCCCTTGAGGATCGATTCGGTAGGTGAGTTCGGCATTGCAAATCGGAGACGTCCGTTTGTTCTTTTACCTCGAAAATCGTTCGGCAACTCGCATCTTTCTGCTACATGTCTCATCTGCGTCGGCATTAATATTCTAGTGCCAATCGAGCTGTTCAACTCCAGATTCAAAGATCGAGCTCGTAGAGCTAATACAGATTTTTGTGTCTAAATTAAATTTATGACCTGTATATTTATGATAATGTATCTAATTGATTCATTTATACATAATGTACATTTATTTCTTTTAATACTTCTATTACAAATAGTGTATTTGAACTGTTATGTCTGAGTTTACAAACACTCAAATATTTATTTCTATCAAGTAGAAATTGATTGAATGGAGTACATTATGTATAATATTTAACGAGGGAAGTAAGTTTTTAATTCTTTTCCTCTTTATGAATTTGAAGTTACATATTTATGAAAACAAAGAATTTGATACTTAATTTTTAGAAAGCTTATGGAACATATATAGAATGAAATAAAATTAAACCGTATTAAAGACTAAATCAAGTATATAAATCAAGTATATAACTTATAAATTGCTGAAATTTATTTTGCAATATAGTATTTTCTTTTAAGAAAACACTTTGCATATGAATCTGCTACATTCATATGTAATAATATATAATATTCATATCTATTTTTAGTATATAAGATTATTATCAGTTTCTAGTAAAGTGAAAGACATTTTAATAGGATATTTTTTATTCATAAAAATAAACAATTTCATTTTATAATCTAACCTTAAAGAATAGTTTACAGTTATGTAGCGTTGGGAATTAATTAAGACCCTGAGCACAATGGAGAAAATATTACGGAGGAACCGTATATTCCGACGTAATTAGTATCTGATAAGTTAAAATCTTAATATCTATTCCTGTTCATAATATTTCCTCCTTTGTGTACAGGGCCTAATTCTTGATACTCGGATTGCTCGAAGATTACGTAATCAAACTCGCTTGCAAAATTTGTAAACAGATCTAAGAGAATAATTCTGTGATACGCGAATCCGCTTACGCACGATCCATTGTATAGGACATCATCCTAATCACACCTTAACTTTTAGTGAAAATGTAAATCATCTCACAATGGCTGCGTTCAGCGAATTTAATAGTTGAGCGAATCCGCTTATGCACGATCTGCTGCATGGGATATTACCTTTAAGCCTATTTTATAATGACCATAACGTAAAACCATAACATAAATCGCAACACATAAAACGCAATGCTTGTTGAGACAACCAATCAGAAGCGCCAATAGTACTATCGACTGATTCTGATTAGCTGTTACGACAAACGTCACGTATGCGTTTTACATTAACGCGACTTAATATGTAGATTTCTTTTCTGATTTAAATAAAACATAACTAAGTTCGCAGCGAAATGAACTATTTTCATTTCTTCATGTTAATCCATGAGAACAAGTGAAAAAGCGCATTGATGTAATCAGTGTTGATAAGTTGCACGTTGAAATGAAATGAAGAAATGAGGAAAAAGAAATTGTTATATAATTTGTTAAGGAAATTGTTAACAATTAGATAAATTGTTTATTTAAGCAACAGAATATTATCAATAACAATTGTAATTGCTTACGTCAAAGTTACGGCTAACCATACATCGGGCGAGAGAGATTTCCGATTGCTACATTTTCTCAACTATGGAGTTACTAATTCCAGTAGCATTTTATATTGTTCAGGCTAGAGTCGAATGTAAGGAAAAAATTCTTCATGATCAGTTAATCTAATTTCGCGAAACAGATTAAATAGGAAACCTTGTTGTCAACCTCGATTGATTGATCTGATTCACCAATGTCTAATTTTTACTTTTTGTGTTTGCAAAGCAATCATTTGAAGCGCAATACTTCGATTTAATAATAAAATAAAATGCGTTATGAAGCCTAACTTCTTCAAATCCATCTTTAAACTTATGATGAATTCGATCATTCGCACTACACATCAGTGCATATTAAAGCACTGCTTTATCGCGATTTCGACTGGAAACACCAACATGCACTGGTGCACATCAAGACCATTGTATATTGTTAATACCTATCATCATAGCAATATATGTTTCGTCAGCAATATATGTTCGAATTCGAGATTCATGAAATATGAACCTTATTACCGATCTATAATACTGGTCGCGTGCGGTATCATAAGGTGTTCAGTATTTGAAGAATAGTTTTGCCATTTTTGTTTGCATCTTTCACGATTTTCGAGAAATCTATCCAGTTTGAGGTGATTGATTTTCATTAGAAAGCACTCCCTCACAGGGAGATAGTGGCAAATTGCATCTTGTGAAAGCCCATGTCCAATCAGGATATCACAGGGTGACCAGTTTTCTCCAATCTCTTTCATGCTTTGGAGCTTTGATGTTCCTATATCGAATCAAAGAAGACGTGTCACGCAGTTTTCCACTCTCTCCCTGTGAAGCTCTCTCTTTTTTCTTTGTGCTTTTTTGGGATACAAATGGCCACGTTTACCTCAATTTTATTGCAATGGCTTCCTTTTTGAGTAGTATGAATAAATATAATGTAAATATATAATAAAAAACAAATATTAAATATTAAACATAAATATTAAATATTATAATATTATATTATTAAATAAAGAAGAAAGTGAAGAAGAAAGACTGAAGGCTAAAAGATTGGTAAGGCGTTATGCAAAATGGAGAACAAAAAGGCAGCAAGAAAAAATGGTATACTTAGTCTGGAAGTCTGGATATATGCAGGTGAGGATTTACGGAAGAGGCTTGTGAAAGTACTACAAAAAGTGTGGAATACAGGCAAGATGCCGCATAACTGGAAGGAAAGTATAATTGTCCCTCTACAAAAGAGAACATGAGGAGAAAATAACAAAAATAACAAATTACAAGAGTATCTCATTACAGTGTACGGCGTATAAAATATGTGTAGAAGTAAGATACAGACTAGAAAAGGAAGTGGAAATCAAAGGTATGATCCCAGAAAATCAAGCTGGATTTAGAAGAATTTAGAAGAT
>NW_012130090.1:643796-669584 GCF_000143395.1 Atta cephalotes
AAACGGAGGTGAGGATAAGGACGAAGCAAGGATATACGCAACAATTCAGAACAATAAAAGGAGTAAGACAGAGCTGTGCGATGAATTAATTGTTGTTCAATTTATATATTGTGGACATAGATAATGAATTAGAGAAAAGAGGAATAGTTAGACTAGTTAGGGATAAGATATGTTCGTTATATGCATATGCGAATGATTTAGTTTTAGTAACTTATAACAAGGAAGCGTTACAGAATATGATGAATACATTTAAAAAATTTTTGGAGGAGAGGAAATATGGAACTATGCACAGAAAAGACGAAAATAATGATGTCTGGGAGAAGAAAAAGAAAAGAGAATTGGAAATGGGGGAGTAAGAAACTAGAGGAGGTGCAGGAACTCAAATATTTGAGTTTTAATTTAGATTTAGGAAAGGAGATTATAAAAGATATATTAAAGAAATAAGAAAAGGAAAAATAGTAGAAAAGAAAGATATGGGGTCTAGGGGAAAAGCTATGTAGAAATGACTTTAATAGAAGATGGATGCTATTCAAATTTGGTACAATATTTGGTACAAAGTATTATGGATGATGGAATGGAATTATGGGACTGGAAAGAAAAAAGCGAACTTGAAAAAATAATGTTAGATATGTCAGGTGGATTTTCAAACTAGATTTCTGCATCCTAAGGTATGTAATTATGAGAAAGTTGGTAATGGATAAGCTAGTAGGGTTTGAGGGCAAGAAAATACGAGGAAAAGATTAAATCTGCAAACACAGGTAATTTAGTTAGGGAGTGCTGGGAGGAAAAACAAAGCTATTGTATGATTGGAACGATAGATATGGTAAGGAGAGAGAGGATTATTATAATAGGAACGGGAATTGAATCAAGGGAAGTAATGGGACATAGAAATGAAAGTTTGAAAAAGATTTAATAAATAGATTTAATAAATAGATTTAATAAATAGATTTAATAAATAGAGAAAGGGATTTACAGAAGCAATGGGAAAAGCAAAGAATAGATAGAGATCAAGGTATAATAAAAGATACAAAGAGATAAATGTGGAGAATAGGATACCAAATTATTTGAAGGTGGAGAATATGGAATGGAAGAGAGGAGATGGGATAAGAACGTTATTTAAATTAAGATGCGGTAATTTAGAAGAGAAGAATAAATATTGGCTAGAAATAGAGGAGGGAAGTTGTCTTTTCTGTGACGCAAGCGAAGACAACCTCGAGCATTATGTTAAAGAATGCGAGAAGACAAGAGATAGATTTTGAAGAGTTAGGAAAGGATAAGAAGAGATTGTAAGGAATTTATGGGGAGAAGATTTGAGTGAACTTAAAGGAAAAGGGAAACTAATAAAACTATGGAAGGAGAAACTATGGATAGAGAAAAGGAAATAATAAAAAGAAAGGAAAAAAAAGGAGAAAGAAAAAAAAGATATAAATAGATTAATGTAAAGATAATGTAAAGATAATGTAAAGACAAGGAATGAGTATTTTGTAAGACAACAAGACTGTGAATATAAAATAAGACTGTAGCATAGCATGTTATAGTTAGTAATTTATTATCTATTTATAAGGAAATGAAATGAGATCAATAGAAAATAAAAAAGGATAGGATGCAGGATAGGATGGAATGTGCAGTTAAAAATTATAAGGGAAGATAGAACAATAAATAAGAGTTAAGAAATGCTAGAGATAAAAGGAAATAAAAAATGGATTATGGACACTAACGACTGTGATAGGGCTGTGATATAGAGATTACGTATAGGTGTAGGTAAAAGAGAATATATTGCAATGGTTAGGTTTATAGTTGCAAGATAAAGACAGGAGAGGAATTTAAGTGTGAATGAGCTAAGTACTTCTGTAAACCAAATCCCCTTCTTGGCTTGTATATGCTGAAGTGAAAATAAATTCTATTCTATTCTATAATATTATATTATAATATTAAATATTATATTACTATAGTTTTAATTTAACCTGCAAAACTCACTATTTCATCGGAATCATTTTTCGCACGACTTTTTCAATGTAATTTTTTATTTTCGCCTGCCTTTTTTTTATGTCCTATCAATATTAATTCATCGTCACTTAACAATATCAAAAATTCCATAAGTACATATAAATCACTCATGATAAAATCAAAATTGACTACAGGTTGGATATCAATTTTCAGATGAAGACTATGTTTGTTTATGGTCCACTTGCTGCTACGAATGTTTCGAAGCATTTTTGATTGGTCAGGTAAAATTTTTTCTTCCAGTTGGTCAAGTAAAAGTTTTGAAGCGTTTATAGCATCAAGTAAATCCAAAATCAGACACTAGCGAGAAAATTAATACTACGTGATCACACACACGCTGCTTTTCAGCGTCTCATGAAAGCATCAAGCCCAGCAATTAGGTCAATTAGTCCCAACAAATTTGTCGGGATTTGTGTACACTTTTGCAGTGTATCGAGTCCAGATGAACATGCGACATTGGCAAAGAATTGCACCATTCAACCAGTCGAACATACCAGTTGCACGAACCGACACCCGAAATGTGCAATCGATGCGTCCCAATCGAAACCACTATGAATGCAAAAACAAAATAGAAATTATCAAATGTTTTATTAACAGTACAATAATATATATTAGAGATTGTACGATTTAATCTGTTTTTAATACATTTTTATGGCAATTGTATATGACAGCTTTATGTGCATTCCAATCGAAATCTATTTCATTATACAACGGTCTTTATATGCACACAGTGCACACTAGTGCATCCCATATATACTATCTCAAGATGCAGAGATACAATCAACTTTGACAATGAAATGATACACGTATATTTTTGTTAAATAACGTGATAATTAGTAGATAGTTAATCGTTTATATATTTATATACTTAAATATTTATATACTTTTACATTTAATTTTGCTAATTTCATGCAAAGTAGCTTTTAGTATGCACTGACCTAGTGTAGTGCAAGTGATCGAATTTGCTATTACAATTAATAACTTCGCAAATCAGCTATTGTTTTCATCAGATCAACGTTTCTGATTGGCTGTCTCGACAAGCATTGCGAGTTTTTCGGGTTTTGCGTGTGTTGCGATTTATCTTATGGTATCAGTTACACGATAATTTTCATAATGTTACATCCGCATAGAATTTTTTCCTTTACGTCACTGATTGTATCACCAGTGCCTCGTAATACCGCTCACGCATGAGAACCAATCCGCAGCAGCGTAGCGTCACTACATGAGAATGCTGCCATAAGAATCATGAAGAATGTCTCCTCGATTGCGCAATCGATGCGTGAGAATAGGGGGAGGAATCCTTCTGCGGAAGAAAACTTCCCTCGCTCTCTCTGCATCCGGATCTCCAATCGAGTGGTTAAAGTGCCGTGGCTCCCGCTGCTAGCCGTTGTGTAAGCTACGTGTTTCTTCTCCAATTCCAAGTCTCGAACCCCAACAATCTACATTTCCATTCGTGCTTATTAAATCCACACTTCCATATCCTTGAATTCTCGGGGCAATTCGTAATATCTCCTTAATTCTATTCTTAAGTTACTTTAACGCATAATTCTAGAATACGTAATAAACGCGTATGCTTTTGAGCTCGCTACAAGTGGATTTAATTAAACACGACTAATTAACACTCCTTCCATCTCGCATTTATCCTTGGATTAATTCAAGATCGCGCGCCAGGTAATATTTTAATAATCAACCATGTGTCTTACCAGCTACCCGATATTAAACACAGTTATTTTCGTAATTAATCGTCTCATAATGATACTTAGTAACAGCTAATAAGCTTTATTTTATAATTATGTGGGCAAGAATTGTAAGGAGCTGATCCTCATTATTAATAAATTTACACACGAATTATAAATCCCAATACAAATTATTTATGTCCTTTTCCTCACCGCATTCTCTCGACTAATTGTGCACGATAAAATCGCGAGTGAAGCAAAAACTAGTTTTATTTTTTATAGATTGGTAATATTTATAAGTAGTAATTTGTTAGTTTGCGCCCGATCATGGCCTATCGAGTATAAAAGTAGTATAATACATGATAGTTCGTGAACGGCTATCATCGCGGAGGTTTCGTGTTTTGACAGTTATGTGTATCAAGAGATTAATAACGTCTTCGAAATTACTCAGATAAGTTTCATTAAGTATTTTCATTACAAAACCTTTATTCTTACTATTTCATAAACAATCGATACTTTGTATTATATATTTTATTTTCAGTTATTGGTTTTCGATTTAACACCATCAACGGTTAAATATTGTACATAGAAAAGAAGGGATTGAAAAAAAGGGAAAAAGAAAGAGAAAGAGAAGAAAAAGAAGAAAGGAAAAAGAAAAGAGATGTGGAAAGAAGCATAATTTAAATCTGAATCAGTTTCTATTCTGATAGAAACTGTATCCTTCATATTTTAGTTTTGGCTGCTGAATTCTTAATGTATTATTATATTTTCTCTTTTCTGCCATATAAAAATAGCAATGCACATTCTAATATTATAATGAATAAACAATATGGAGGTTGAAAAATTTGACAGTACGAACTGATGGACAATTCTTCTAGCATGTTTAATTGTCAATTTTTTATAATCTCTTGTTTACAATATTATGCTGAGTTGTGCTGTGCATTGCTATATTTTCGATATGGCAGAAAAAGAAAATGTAATATATCAAGAATTCAGCAGCCAAAACTAGAATACGAAGGATACAGTTTCTATTAGATTAGTTTTTACGGAGATACGATATAAGAATTTATAAAAATATTTTCATTCACATTATCAGTATAAGAACAGATCTGGGTTGTATTTAATGCATTTAATAATGAAGAATTTTCTTACAATATGAATAATAATTTCCGTTTGAACAAAGATGTACAATGTAGAGCACGCTTAATAATTAAAAATGGAATATCCATTCTAAAAGGGAAACATGACCATGAAAAATCACTTTTTCAACTGAAATTAAAAAAGAAATCCAAAGATCACAAAAATATGAAACGACAAGAATGATATAAAAAAGAATAATTTCAAAGTAAATGCCATTATGAAAACTATCAATTACTGTTCATAATTTGTAATTTATACATTTACTATAGATGCGATCATTTGCTGGATTTAATAACTATTGGTAATATTGGTAATATTGAAAAATCCATGAAAAACAAAATCTGGGACAAAGTTCAAAAGACCTTAATGGCTTACATAATTTATTAAAGAAAGAGAACTGGAATCAATTATTGAGGATAGAAACAGCAGAATCTTTTATTGTTAATTTTGTTGTTAAAAACAACGACACAAAAGCTGTTCTCTTCGATAAAACTCTAGCAGAATCAATTATTGACACAATTCATAAAAAATTAACAATTTTTGTAGACGGAATATTTGCAACAGTACTTCAGTTAGAAAATGATAATTGCTAATTATGGACAATTTTAATTAGACATAATGACAGAATAAGCAAATTAATTCATTATTTCATTTAATTGCAAAAGGCATTCTATTTTCTATGTGAGTAAATTAATTGCTTTCAAATTTCAGGCATTTCCTATTGTTTACACAATTATGAAAGGATAAAAAATTGTATAGATATCTTAAAAAAGTACTGAATATTATCAAAATAAAACCTGACATTGTAATATCCGACTTTGAAAAAGCCGAAAGAAAAGCTTTGAAAATAGTTTTCCCTTAGGCTAAAATCATTTATTTTCCATTACAGCCAGGTAATAAAAAAAATACATATAGGGGATCCTCAATATCCATTGAGGAAAATATTCCATTATGGAATAGATATGTGGCTATGGAATCTCATGATATCTTACACTATATTTGCCCCATCTATAATGCTCCATTTGCCCCATTTTCCAAGGATGTAAGAGATGAAATATGAATTTAGTACATAATGTGCGAGATGTGGGCCATTCCAATAAAAATTAATATATTTGTGACTTGCAAATAAAAATTTTTTTTGTAATATTTTTGATGAATTCCATAACCAAGGATCTATTTCATAATTGGAATTTTATTACCTCTTCAATTTTTTGTAAATTACACTTGTATACCAAGGAACTTCTACCTATAGAGTATCACTCTCTAACAAACGAATACCAAAACTAGTTATGTCATATATATGTATATCTACTGTTATTTCAATAAAAAATATGTATTCCTGGATACTTTCCTCTAACAAACATGAAATGCACGTTGATATTTTTCATATTGTTTTTTAATTACAGGTATTATTAGATAATGCCAATAAAACAAATATAAAATTCTTGAAGAGAGAGATAAAGAATTTGTTTGGGTACAACAAAATTACTCATAAGCTTGGTTCTTCTACCAGAAAAATGAATAGTACAAGATTTCCAAGTAATAGACAGAATAATTTTCAACGACAAGCATTTGAAATCTTTTAAGAATTATTATAAAAATATTTGGATGGTTTAAGACTGGTTCATTTGTGTATATCAGCACAGAACAATCTCAGAAAGACATAATAACAAAGAACTTAAAAAAATGTCTGAAAAAACATGCGACAACTGTTGAATTTTTAGTTATGTTGTCAACGTTCCATTATAAAAATACTTTAACTTTTTTTGAATAGTTACATATTTAAAGAGAGTATATTATAAACTCCTTAAAATTTAATTTCATTATATTATTATATTATATTATATTACTATTATATTATATTATATTATATTATTATATATATATTATATTATATAATATATATATATTATATTATATTATTTACAATTTATTTGATTGAGCACTAAAAAGATATTCGTAGTTATATGAAACATCAAAAATTCTGGGCAAGACAGGAACAAGAAAACTTAAGATAAAAAGAAGATAAATTACAAAAAATTTAAAATAATAGAGATAAATATAGAAAATGTAGATTTGTTATTAATTTCTACATGAATTATTCTACATGAATTATCAAAACTTAACTCGGAAAAAAGATTAATTAATAAATATTTTAATATTTGTTTATGTTAATAAATATTTTAACAGTTGTCGTTTAATGTCATTTAACAGCCGTTCATGAACAGTTCACGAATTATCATGTATTACGCTATTTTTACACTCGATCGGCGCAAATTAACGGATTATTATAAATGTTACCAATCTGTAGAAATATAACAACGTCAGTAATGAGTATAATAGATACGTCCAGCATCCAATAAAAATAACTGCGACAATATCAATTTAACGTTCAAATATAATTTAAGTTTATAATATATTATTTATTTATATATTAAAGAGAATATAATTCATTTTATTCTATCTTAATAACAAAATTTTTAAATAAAATGCTAATTCACTACAAATGATAAATTTAACTTGTTACAATATCAAAAATTAAAATGTCAAATATTTTTGTCTAAAGTTTAACTATTGTTCATTGTTTATACACCAACTCCGTCTTAATCAACAAAAATGGCCGATAAGTCTGAAACAAAATTATTATTAAATAAAATCAGATTTATTATATTTAATAATCGGGTTTCTACTACCATCTTTCTTCATTTCTCTTCATTTCTTCTTTCCAGTTTTACCTTTTAATTTCTTTTCTTCTATGCTTTTCTTTATATTCTTCTTTCAATTCTCCTTTTCTTCTCTTATTTTTATCGTTTTCGCCTATAATTTTCACGACAAAGCGTGAAAATAATCGCAAATTTGTTTTAACTAAAAAATAAATATTTTGTTATATACGTTTATTAAAAATCTCTGACGCATTCTTTGAAAACTAAAATAGAACCCCCGCAAGTAATTTTATTTTGTATTGTTCATTAATTTTAATGTAACCCTACTGAAAAAAATTACGTTACAGTTATATATAAATAACGAAATCATGTATCAATTAAAACATATAAATCACGTAACAGATTATTTCAAATCAATACGTAATTATTTAAAATCACATAATTTGAGATGTCACATGATGATATATTTTTTTTTCAATTTCCCTTTAATTATTTAATTATTTAAAATTCGATAACTATAAAATCATATGATAGATAAAATTATTTCTAATATCATGTGATTTTTTAAATTATGTAAATAATTAAAAAAAATCATGTATTAATTTGGAACAATTACGTGATTTATATGTTTTTAATTATATGATTTCGCGTGTTATGTTTGTGGCGTGATTTTTTTTTTAGTAGAGTACTTATTGTGGAAGCTAAAATAGGTTTATATATTATATATTATAAATAAAGTAAATTAATTTTATACACAGTTATATTGAATAAATCAAATATAGGCAAGTTCTTTAATTTATCAATGCACAGATGCAAGTTGCATCATGCAACATATTGCACTTGCACATTATGATTAATTAATCGATGAATTAAAAAATTCGCCCTATATCGACTATACTAACATATCAATTTGAATACATGATTATATTAAATATACATATCTTTCTCTCTTCGTTTTTCTTTCTTAATTTCTTTTCTCTCTTTATTTCCTTCTTTTTCTTTTCTCTCTCTCTCTCCTTTTTCTATTTTTTTTTATCGTTTTTAATTCAAAAACTATAATTTATCAGATTTTGCGCCCATTAATACTTCTGATTTACAAAGAAATACCAACAGATTTTCATAAAATTTAGCCAAAAGCCATTTTCCATAAAGATTCTGCAAGGTTCTTTTCTGATTATAATCCAAATCAAATGTACATTTTTGAAACACAAATTTTACAGAGATTTGAACTTTAGCTACACTTAATGAAACTCCTTCAAAATATAATATTTATTAATAATATAAAGATCCAGGATTGAACAAGCTAATCTCAGTTAAAGTTATCAATTTATTCTAATTTTCATTACAACTTTCAAACGATACGTTTCGACTTCACTAAGTCTTCATCAGCAATAAATTATAAACCCCATATACATTAATTCACAATCATAAATAAATCATCCCGTCAAGCTTTATGTAAAAATTTGGATAATAACATCTCATCTTTAAATTACAAAAGTCAATATACTATAATTATTATAATATCAATTTAAATTCACAACGATATGTTCTAATGAATGCTATCGTATAATATCACGTTATGGACTCAAATCATTTACATCTAATATCAAATTTCAATAAATCAAGACTGAAAATTTTCTTCATTTGATGTATATCGATTCATTTTCGCCATTGACCGAAGAGTTGGCTTAGAATTCAATGATTCATCATATGATTTTATGTGATAGATAAAACTGATGTAATAATGATAATATATATTGATTTTTGTAATTTGAAGGTGGAGGAGGAAATGAAATGTTATTATCAAAATTTATACAAAGCTTGATGGAATGATTTATTTATGATTGTGAATTAATGTATATGGAGTGTTTATAATTTACGGCTGATGAAGATTTAGTGAAGTCGAAATGTACCGTTTGAAAATTGTAATGAAAATTAGAATAAATTAATAACTTTAAGATTAGCTCGTTCAATCTTTGGATGTTTATATTATTAATTATTGTTCTCACACGAGCGAAATAGTGATTAATATTAACACTAATTATTTACTAATATAATATTTATTTTCAATGAAGAACTATAATTAATAATTACATAATTATATAAACTAATCATTAAAATGTTTTTATTTATTTACAGAAATGATTCAGTATGTGAAAATGATTTTAAAAAAATCATCATTTAACAAATTTTACATTGGAGCGATTACCGATAGAAATTTAAACTGTCTGTTTTAAACTTTCTGTTAACATTGATGTAGATAATTTGAGAATGACTTCACTATGGCTCACAAATTAAAGTAACGAGAAGAATGCGAGTACCTACAGATGACAAACCATCATATCTTTCAATTTCTTCAACAAAAAAATGTAAAATTACTCAATGGCGAGAAAATGTCTTTTCTCAAAACCATGAATGAATATCATTTTATTCCTTAAATTGAGACTAATTAAGGGTCGATTTTTTTAATATTAAAAGATGTATCTTCCTTTAATATAATTTTTTTATGGAAAAAAAGAAGAGACATATTAGGTGTGGGAAAAAGTTCATTCAGGCGTTTTTTAAATGTCATCTAACGGGAAAAACGCCACGAACTTTTTCCCACACCTAATATATCAGATATATGTCATATGTCTTAAAGTTTAAGATTAGATAGATTAAATTTATATTATAATTGACGTAGAATACTGATAGTAATATGAATATTAATTTTCGTGCATTAGTATATATTACGTAAATAAACTTTGACCATTTTTAAATCACCCTCACTTCTCCATGTAAGCAAATGTCAGGATTTCTAATACATGATCTACAATGGGCAGTAACAGTAATGGATTAAAAAATAGGCGAAATCGACCAATCAGTTGAATGTGAAAAGAATAATCAACTATGATTGACAATATGATTTTTACTTCTTAATCAACTACTATTACTGTCTATTGTAGACCATGCATAAGACCTCCCTCCATCTATAATTACGTGAGATTTTTTCTCATATGCTCAATGTAAAATAAAAAAATATATGTTGTAAACCATTGTTTATTTTTTTCTCTACTTTCATTTAAAAAGAGTGTATTGTATATATATATATTGTATGTATAACATATAAAAAAAATCAATTTTGTTAGGATTTTCTTTGAAGAAAATCGCTAATTACGCTGTAATTACTTTTATTTCATGTGTGAAATAAATTTGTAATATTTGAATATAATGCAGTACTATAAATCTCTTAGTTTATAGTTAGCCATAAGAAATTGATCAATTACAGTAGAACATGAGAAGAATAATTAACAACATTTCATTCATTTTTTATGACTTCGCCTTTGTCGCTTTCTTTGTCATTTTTCTTCTCGTCTTTTAAGTCATTCTTCTTCGATTTATTCTTAATTTTCAATAATGCAGAGATTTTCTCTTGTAACGACTAATTTCCATACTTGAGCTTTTGACAAATTCAATTCAAGAATATAAAAATAAGTATAAAGAGAGTATAAATAGTTTGCAAGACATTTATTTATTTATATAAAATGCAGAAATATATAAATCATTTACAAAATGTCTCAAATTATTAATTCTCTAACAATTTAATAGATTATAGATTATAGATATATTTATAAATAGAAAATATATAAAAAATATATAAACTTAATTATAAATATAAAAAGAACTTCTTCTCTCACCTATAACTCGTTTTGTCTCTGTCTCGTCTCTTTCTCGTTTTCCATCTCTCGTCACTGCTTTCTCACCAATATCACTTTCTAGTCTCTTGTCTTTCGCATCTATTTCAATTCTTTCCTCTCTCATCTCTCGTCTGACGTCTCTTTCTTACTTTAAATTTCTTTCTTACTTACAATTTCTTAACTCGCCTGTGTACCCTTTTACGTCATTACTAAAAAATGAATAATTTACAATACACAACATCAAAATGTACAAAAATAAAACATAAGATGTCTCAAATTATTCATTGTTTAACACCAACTATTTAATTTCAAGATTAAATTTTGAAGTTAAAGTTTCTCCTCCATGTGTATCTTGAATTACGTTTATCTCGTTTCTCTCTCATTTCCCATCTTTCGAATCTCCTCTTTCATCTTTCAGCTCTATCCAGCTTCTTTCTTCTCTCATCTCTCGGCTCTTGCATCTATCACGTCTCATCACTCGCCTTAAATCTCTTTCTTCCTACCAATTTCTCGCTACTCATCCTTATTTCGTCATTGCTAAAAAATAAATATATTTGACAATATATTTTATTTACAGAAATGTACAGAAATAAAACATAAAGTATTTCAAATTAATTAATTTTTAACAACAACGATATAATTTTAAGATTAAATTTTATAGTTAAATTTCTTCTCTCACCTGTATCTCGTTTTTTCTTTCTCGCTTTTTTCTCATTTTTCATCTCTCCTCTCTCATCAATATCTAGTTTCGTTTCTCTCTAGTCTCTTATCTGTCCTCCCTCATCTTTCGCCTTTGTCTAATTTCTTTCTTCTTTCATCTCTTATTTTTCGTCTTTATCTCGTTCACTCGTCTCGCATCTCTTTTATTTCTAATATTTTATCTCGTTTCTTTTATCTCTTTTTCGTTGTTACTAAAAAAATACATAGCTTATATTTCAAAATATACAGAAATAAAACAGAAAATGACTGAAATCATTAATTCTTTGAAAATAATAATTTTATTTTAAGATTAAATTTTAAAATAAAAATGGAAAGATAAAGGCATACACACCAAATATCATTAGCGATTGATTATATTTGATTATAATTCAATATAATCTAATTCCACATAATTAAATACATAAACATTTCGGCCTTACATTAGGCCATCTTCAGTATATAATAATTACAAAATATTTACGCACCAATTTGGCTACGTGTATTGTCTTATGACATGTCTGTCAAATCGCTCGTTATTTAATAAGTTTTTTATTCTTAATTAGCAAGTTATTGATATTAGTTCGAAAGAATAAAAGTTATAGTATTAAAATTATATATAAAACTATATATAAAAACTATAACTATATATAAAAACTCAGTATCTGTGTTACAAGAATCAATTGTGTGGAAAGATATCGACAATGGATGACTTGTTTTAATAAAATACTCGTCACAATGTTTTGTCAAATTCTTATCATGATAGCACAGCTGGTATAGAGAAAAATTTTTTTCTACATAAGTTTTTTATTCTCTCCTTCGATACATGTTAGGTACATATAGCTATGTATCATAAGAATTTGACAAAACATTGAGACGAATATTTTATTAAAACAAATCATCCACTCTCGATATCTTTCCACACAGTTGATTGTAACACAGGTATTGAATTTTTATATTTTATAATTCAAAACACGATTTGAAGACATTTAATTAATAAAAGGATATTGTAATCACTAGAATCTAGAAATTTTTTAATTCAATGTAACAATTATAAATAGGAACATTTGACTATCTGAATTTTTATAATAAAAAGAGTGCTTTTAGATATAACTTTTATCCTTTCGAACTAACATTAAACTTGCTGATTAAGAATAAAAAATTGTTAAATAACAAGCAGTTTGATATTACAAGTAGACATGTCATAAGACAATACACATAGACGAATTGATGCGTAAATATTTTGTAATTATTATATACTGAAGATAGCCTAATGTAAGGCCGAAATGTTTATTTGTTAAATGTTATATTTAATTATATGGAATTAGATTATATTGTAATCAAATATAATCAATCGCTAACGATATATATATATATATATATATATATATATCTGGCGTCGTGGTATATGCCCTTTATCTTTCCGTTTTTAAATTTCGATCACATATTGTACATTTTTTTGTTTAAAAGTAAAAGTTTCGTCTCTCTATTTAGATTTTTTTTCTCCTAAATTTAGATTCGAAGTATGATGTAAAGATCGTAAAATTCTTGATAAATTTAAAGTGAAAACAAAACTTTAAATATAGCATTCTTAATATTGACAAAATGCCATTTCTTCTACCTGTTGAGGACGTGTCAAATATGAAAATGATACCATCTCAGATAAAGATCTTGCAAAAGCAGTTTCTTCCAAGTTTCTTCCAAGAAAAAAGAAATTGGACGGAGAAATAGTAAAGTCTTTTATTATGCCGTATTTTCTTTCAGGCCCTTTTCTTATTTAGCATCTTTCCTTTCTCACTGATATCTCATTCCCTCTCTTTCTAGTCTCTTCTCAGGTCCTTTCGTCTCTATCTTGTTTCTTCTTGCCCTCATAATTCATCTTAGCATCTATATCTTTCTTACTCCTTTCCAACTTCCTGTATTGCAACTCTGATCATCTCTTTTTTTTATAATTACTAAAAAATATATGATAAAGAAGATATTTCGATCCACTCAAATTTTGATAAAAATATATCGATGCGTTTTCTTATGAAAATGAAGAATCTACAAGAAAAGTGTCACTCTGCTCCGCGAATTGAGATATTTTAAGTTAAAGCTGACGACTATACAGGTTAGGAAAGCTGTCATGATCCGCAACACCGCTTCAAAATATTTTCTTCTTGGTGTGTTGGCCAGCAACCCATAGGTTGAGAGTCACTGAGGTCCGCGGTACTAGTTATAAATAAATTGTGAGGAGGTTACCAGTCTGCTAGAATTTCGATCGAAATGATTGCCCTCCCTTGCTTTCAGAAGTCTGCTGCCACCCAGCGATAAGCCGCACGCCATAAGAGAGGAAGGAGAAGAGTGTTATGTCCGCATCGGCATTTTTCCCTTTTCATCGCTGACCTGTGTCTCGAAATATCGCTCACCCAGGAAGCGAGCGTCGCTACATGAGAATGCTATCTTAAGAATCATCCCTCCTTGATTGCACAACCGATGCGTGGGAGTAGGAGGAAGGAACGCTACTCTTTGCAGAAGGAAGCTTCTCTCGTTCTGAATCCGGACTCCAACCGAGCGGTCAAGATGCCGTGGCTAGCTCCCGCTGCTAGCTTGTGTAAGCCATGTGTTTCTTTTATCCAATTCCAAATCTCGAATCCTAACAATTCACACTTCCATTAATTCGTACTTTACTAAATCTGCACTTCCACATCCTTGAATTCTTGGGGCAGTTCGCAATATCTTATTAATCTACTATTCTTAAGTTACCTTAACACATAAT
Source organism: Atta cephalotes (assembly GCF_000143395.1). Lineage (NCBI taxonomy): Eukaryota > Metazoa > Arthropoda > Insecta > Hymenoptera > Formicidae > Atta > Atta cephalotes. The sequence goes on from NW_012130090.1 coordinate 658,411, forward strand.
TCTAGAATACATAATAAATGCGTATGCTTTTGAGCTCGTTACAAGTGAATTTAATTAAACATAACTAATTATCTCGCATCCCTTCCATTTCGCGTTCATCCTTGGATTAATTCGAGATCGCGCGTTGGGTAATATTTTAATAATCAACTACGTATCCTACTAGAAGTCCGATATTAAACTCAGTTATTTTGTAATTAATCATCTCGTAGTAATAGTTAGTAACAGCTAATGAGCCTTATTATTTTATATGAGCCTAACTATGTGGGCAAGAATTGTAAGGACCCTCATTAATAATAAATTTACACACGAATTGTAAATCCCAATACAAATTATTTACGTCCCTCTCCTCGCTGCATTCCCTCGACTAATTGTGCGCGATAAACGAATCGCGAGTGAAGCAAGCCGTGCCAACCATCACGTGAGATCATAAGGAATCTTTAAGGCACGCTGTTGTTGGATAGGAGCTCCGAAGCATCCGAGCCGCTGGGCTCAAGGGACCACGAGATGGTTAAAATAAAACAACTTAGCGCATCGGTTCACAACCGCGTTTAGCATTTTTTTGACTACGTGAAGATCGGGTCGCCATATTGGACGCGCCAGCGTCATCACCGCGCGACGTGTCTCTGCTCTGTGTGACCAATGACAGCGCGTAACCACGAACAATTCGAACACACTGCGCTATATCTGAGCGTGATGAGCTATGTATCCCGGTGCCGGAGCATATGCGAAAAGGGCGCATAACGTGCAGGATAATAGGATCGTAGCGATTCATATGCCTGAAGTTCGAGCCTGAAGTTCGTGACGAACTTTGTTAGTTCTCTTTGCCTCAGATTTATATAAATCGAGTTAGCCAAGACGTCCTATGTGACGTCTGTTACAGTGCAGCGCCATCGGACAGAGAACGGGGCACTATCACGCCGCCCGTCATTACCTACATATCGGGCTACCGCCTCGATACAATTGCTCTCGGTGCTCACGGTCCTTTTCCTCCGTGCGGTCGGCCACGAACTGCAGTATTTGCACCAACATACATGCACAATTCGTAGTTTATTTAATCGGCATGGATGAGCAACTATGGAACAGCAACGAACTACCATAGTCTACCATAGTCACTATCTCGCAGACGCGCATGTGATATTTTTGCACCAGTCAATGCGATCGGGGCATAACAGGAGCAAAGTGGGTCTAAAAGAAAAACTCATTGGCCTTCATAAGCCAATAGCAGGCGACACAGTTTAGAGGAAAGGGAATGACAGGGGAGAAAGGGCAGGGAGAAGGTCGGGGAAGAATCAGGGAATTTATTAATAATATACTATATAATATATAGTTATGGATAGGAGATGAATTCAGATTAAATTTCTCACAATGGAACAGGAGATGGTTAATTGTTTGGAGATTCTCATAGGAACAAACCGGTGACTATATTTAGATTCTATGAAGGCTCTCATTAATATTTATGATTCGATCTTAGGTTAACAAGGATTATTTTTTTTTTAACAGAGCGACTTTATGAAACCACGTTTTTTTGGAACTAGTATAAAAGTGTTCATAATAAAGGTACTTTTGCATGAATCGTGGCCCTGTAGCAGAGATGGCATATCCTTGGCATGGGGATATATAGACGACTTCGTGCCTAATCTTAAAAAATAAATACGTCTTGGTAATATTTGAATACTTCTGCGGTAATATTTGTCCTGCAAATTTAATATGAACTATTCTAGATGGAACATATTCGATTTTATCACCTTTAGCACTCCTTCGATTTAATCTCTGGACGTTTATTATTTTGGCCTTTGGTGATTCCACAGCTTCCTTAAGTATATCTAATTCAAGTTACTGAGGGACATCTTGTATTATCCCGGTTCTAAGAACCTTGAAAGCTTTTAGGTTGTGCTTTGCGAAAGTAGAATTCTCCACGAGACGATTGACTCCCATGGCAGTTTTAACTGCTACTAGTATTTTTCCATTACCAATTTTCTTAATTTCGAGAATATCGAGTATAGCGGTTTTAACTATTATTCTGCTGATAAGTGTGGAATGTATATGTTATCTTGACTATTAGAATAGACATACACAATACATACGGGCCAATATCACGTGTGTCATAGCGCGACGTAATTCTGTTATTCATATTCTGACTTGACTGATTTGTATTGTCGTCTACATTAGAACTTGCCTGCATGTGTGACGTCATGCTGGAATTCTTTACGTTTGTGCACTTCTTGGCGGGCGATTCTTGCACGCTTTGAATAGAGCTCCTCTGCAAAGTTTCGCAGCGGCCGTTTTTTAGCTTACCTCTGTTGTTCATCCATTGGGGTTGTATTCTTAAAGATCATGGGAGCGACTGCGTTAGCTAGACTTCCAAAATTTTCGAGGTTTGTATCCCTTAGCACTTTCTAACGCAATCGTTACACTAGATGCGACTTTGTTTAGATGAAAGTTCGTCGTCACAATTCACTCGCTTCCTTGTACATATATTTTCCAGCAATAATTTTTGTGAAACTTGCTCACTATGCGGGGAGATGGGAAATGAAATTGTACTGGTGTGCTATTCCTATGTGTGCTATTTGCCTTGCTAACAACGAGAACAATGAGCTAAAGTACAAAGATGCCCTCAAAAGGGTAGATGGACAAAATTACACAACAAATTACAAAATTATAAACTCGCGCGGCAGACTTGCGCGACAATATTGGGACTAGAGGGACAGACACGTCTGCACCTTACCGCTGCTGTGACAAGACTCCCCGCTTCAAAACAAATTATCGAAGTGCTGGATAATGAGAATGTAAACGCTTGGGTTCGGGGCGGCGTAGCTAACCAACTGCAATCGAGTATTCCCCTGTTACAGTCGAACGACATGCTTGACGACTGTAGTTGGTTGGTTCTTACATTCTGATCTGGTTTAAACTAGGCCACCCTCGGTGGAAACTAGGCCAGTAGCTACGTTCAGCAAGCGCAATAATTGTACAACGATTCACTGAAAAGCTGCTGAATCAATATCCTGCGCTGTCATCAATATCCGATACTCAACGTATTTACTGAGCAGACGCCATTTTTTCCATCAAATTTTAAGATCGCTATCTAAGCTTGACACGTTGTAAAACGTAAGAAACATAAGCTAAATAGATACGATTTTTCTATTCGAGGAGTTTATAATCTCCTAATCATCATTTGCATTGTCGATAGCAATGAATATCAAATGTAATAAATTCACCAAACAAATAGTGCGACAGAATTAACGTAACTTGACGAATTAGCCAAAATAAATTAACCTGACGAATTAGTCAGGGAGCATAAACTCTTGCATAACATATAATGCATAAGAAAATGAACCAATCAAAGTCCTTTATTTCCTTCTTTTCCATAAAATAAAGAACTCTGATTAGTTGATTTTTATGCTTCATGCAAGAGTTTGCATTTTATGCAAGAGTTTGTGCTCCTCTTCAATTCTTCAACCTAAATGAACCTATCCCTTTAATCGGAGAGCACAGAGTCTTGCATAACGCATAACACATAAAGCATAAGAAATTCAATCAATCAAAGTTCTTTATTTCATGGAAAGGAAGGAAACGGAGAACTTTAATTGGTTTATTTTCTTATGCATTACGTGTTATGCATTATGCAAGAGTCTGTGTTTCCCGCTTTAGGCAGAGAGTATACTTAAGGACTCCGCACAATAAAAGGAACAGAGAATAGAAAATAAGAATTTCAATCTATCAGAAACTGTATTCTACAATACATGATTTCCTTTTATTGTGTGAAGTCCCTTACATATCGCATAACACGTAATAAGAAATTGAATCAATCAAAGTCCTTCATTTCCTTCCTTTCCAAAAAAAGAACTATGATTGCTTGAATTTTTTTTATGCTTTATGTGTTATACGTTACGCAAGAGTCTGTATTCCCCGCTTTAGAGCATATAGGAAAGGATCTTTCAATAAGGACGTTCGATTTTTAAATGTAAATAAAACAAGTTGTGTGTGAGATATCCACTCAATTTTTTTTTATTTGAAAGAATATTTTATGGCATTAAGTATATAACGTCGCTCAAATGTCCGCCGCGGCTTCGCTTGGTGACACGTTCAGGCGGTCCAATTTTCGATTTTCTCGCATAAATCTGGCTGAATTTGCTGGATGGCGTTTGTTATGTTGACTTTGAGAGCATCAATTGTTTGCAGTTTATTCGTATAGACCTGCGATTTAAGATAGCCCCAAAGGAAGAAGTCTAAAGGCACGATCTCGGTGGCCAGTTCACGTGATAATCATGCCCTCAAATCGCTCGTGCAATATGTCCATCGTAGCATGCGTGTGTGGCACGTAGCGCCATCCTGTTGGAACCACATGTTATCGGTATCCATATCATCCATTTTAGGCCACAAGAAGTTGCTTATCATCGATCTGTAGCGCTCGCCGTTGACGGTTATGGCAACACCCGCTTCGTTTTGGAAGAAGTACGGACCAGACCAAAATCCGCACCAAACAGTGACTTTCTCGGGATACATTTGGAGCTGGTATATCGCGTGGATTGGTATCGTCCCAAATTCGACAATTTTGCTTGTTCACATATCCATTCATCCAAAAATGGGCCTCATCGCTAAAGATGATTTGTTTGGTGAAATTTGGGTTAACTTCCAATTGTTCCAGAACCCAATCAGCGAACACACGGCGTTATCTATAGTCGTTTAACTTAAGTTTCTGGGTCAGTTGATTTTATAGAGATGTAGATCCAAGTCTCGACGCAAAATTCGTCAAGTTGAAGTCGCAGAAAGACCAAGTTCTTGTGAACGACGAGAAATTGACCGCCTTGGATTTTTCTGTACACTCTCACGCACAGCAGCGATGTTTTCAGCAGACCTTGCGTTTCGGCGACGTACTGGTGTTGGCTGATTATTTATCGAACCGGTTGACTCGAATTTGGTCACCGAACGTCGAATAGTCGACTCGGCAAGACGATTCTGGCGAGGATAAAAATCACGTAATGCGCGTAACGTTTCTCGAACGGAACATTGATTTTGATAATAAAATTTTATGATTTGCACACGTTACTCAACACTATGACTTTCCATGGTGATTTGCCATACACTACTAAACAATTCACAACAAATTTGACAAATGTCACTTTAACAACATAGCTACTATGATCTAACAAATTTCGAGCGTCCCTATTGAAAGACCCAATTTATATATATATAACAAACTAGAAGACAAGGTATTGCTCCACGATGAAACTCTGCGAAGAGGTCGAAAAAATTAGATTCATTATGGACAGGACCGAAATTATCGAGAAACTATTAGCTGTCAATTACAAGATAAAAATAGGACAAAAAACTAAATGTATATGTCAATCGCCTAAAAGTATTTATCGAACACTAATAGAATAAAGAAGAATAGAAGGAAGATGAAAATATATATATATAATCTGCGTATTATGACGAACCAAATATACACATCATTTTGAAATTCCCTCTAATCTCTTATTTGAAATATGATATACTCAAGGTCATATCCACACCCAACTATGATAATGTATTCACTTTGACTGAAGTAGAATCAGATAATAGCTGTAGATAGCGAAAATCAGTATTATATGACTTTAACATGTGAAAATTTAAGCATAAGATGTAAATAAATTGACTATACTTATATCTGCGAACATATCAATTCTATGTACCACGAAAACACAAATTCATTATATGAAATTCAAATGTGCAAAATTGTAATTCTAAGATATTGTGTACACACGCGATATAGGGTAAATATGAAACCGGAATTTTTTTATAGAAAATACACGTTTATTGCATGAAAATGATGAAAAATATTTTATTCGAAGTATTGCCCATCGGTAGCTATACATTTTTTTCATCTGTTTGACAATTTGTGGATGTCACGTCAAAAAATTGTTGCTCTTTTGAGCAACAAACCAGTCATCTAGCCATTTTCGTACATCTTCGTAAGAAGTGAAGCGCTGCTGAGCAAGTGCGTGTCTCATCGATGCAAATAAGTGGTAATCGGACGAAGCCAAGTCTGATGAGTAAGCCGCTTGCGAAAGTATTTCCCAACCAAATGCCAAAATCGTTTCTTTGACCAATTTTGCTGTGTGTGATGATGCATTATCATGAAGCAAAATCACTTTGTGTTGTCTTTTTTGATATTCTGGTCGTTTTTCACACAAAGCTTGATTCAAATTGATCATTTGTTGTCGGTAGCGTTCAGTATTAACGGTTTCGCCAGGTTTTAGCAGCTCACAATAGATCACACCTTTCTGATCCCACCAAACACAGAGCATTGTCTTCCGTCCATAGCGATTTGGCCTTGCAGTCGATGTCGATGGTTCGCCTGGAATTACCCATGATCTTTTACACTTAGGATTCTCAAAATATATCCACTTTTCATCGCCAGTCACAATTCGATGGAGAAATGATTTTCTTTTGTACCTGATGAGCAGCATTTCGCAAGTGGTTTTTCGATTTTCCTGCTGTCTTTCATTCAGTTCATGTGGAATCCATTTTCCTATCTTCTGGATCTTTCCCATGGATTTCAAACGTATGGAGACGGCTTCTCGTATCACATTCAATTGATCCGCGAGTTGTTGTTGAGTTTAAGCGTCATCCTCATCCAACAATGCTAATGTCTTCAAACTTTTTCGGTGGTTTTCCACGTTCTTCGTTTCTCACGTCAAAATCGCCACTTTTGAATTTTTTAGACCACTCAAAGCACAGTGATTTACCAAGAGCATGCTCACCATAAGCTTCGACAAGCATTCGATGCGATTCTGCAGCAGTTTTCTTCAAATGGTAACAGAAAATCAATGCTGTCCGCAAATCGTAGTTTTCAGGCACAAAATTCGACGTAATCGTAGTTTTCAGGCACAAAATTCAACGTTACAAACTATGCTATTGTATGAAATTTGTATTGTGAGTTGAAAATCTTTGTCAGATGTCAAAACAAGGAAATGGCGCCGTCTGACGGCAACTACATTGACAGCTATGGCCATCTATTGGTAAATTCCGGTTTCATATTTATCTGGTATTAAATCTAATCATATTTCATATGGATAGCCCTCGAAAATCAATGAGCATGGCTATATCCGTTATGAATAAACAATTACTATAGACTGTAAAAATCGCGAGGAATATAGAATGAAAATTGTAAGAATGGGACAAATTGCGCTATACGGAGAATGTAAATTAATAACTGCGGACATGACCGTAAAAATAATAGGAATCAGCAAAGCTACAACCTCGCTTCAAACTCGCTTACCAGAGTACAATTTAACTCATTTGCGAAAGCAGCTGAAGCATAAAGACTTAAACCAACTGGAAGTAGTAAAATTAAGAAAAATTATTCGCGATCCGACGGAATTAATGGATCTAAGCATCAAATTACAAGATGTAACAGCAGAATTAAAAACGCACGAGATTCATCATTTCTGCCGCAACCCATTATATATACAATTTCGAATAGTACTATTATATTAATTATTATGATTGCTGTAATAATATATACTATCAACAAACGAAAGAATCATGGGGCGAATGTAATAAATCCCGCTAAAAAAGAAAGATTTTCATAGAAAACGTCAAACTTTCGTTTTTTTTCAATGAGGGAAGGGATATTATGATCCAAATATCCAAAATCTACGTCTGCAGAATTTCTTAACAGCAGTTAAAGCATCACAAATCAAGTCATCTACTTTTGATTTCAAAACCGATTATATATTTTATTTTAAAATGCAACCACGCATTAATTCGGCTTAATTTGTAAATATAAAAGTGTAAGCCTCGAACACCTTGGGCCGTTCCGAAAAAGTCAAGAAGAAGTACAACTACTGTGAAAATCTCCGTTACTGCGAGCGCTATTGTGAGACATCATAAGATTGTAACACATTGAGTATTCGTAAGTGGAAATAAAACTTCTTATACGCTGGCCTATATTAAGGACTATATTGAAGGACTTCGAGCCTCGAAACGATATCGCGTCCAATCTGTGATTCTGCCACGCCCTGAGTAGCAAATCGTACCTTGACGGTACGACTGGTTAACGGCTGACCCGTAAATTCTATAAATGGTATCCTTGCATTCTGAGCGGTACAACAATATACGTGTATACATATAACTTTATATATACAGAGTATTTAGAAATAATGATAAATTTTTCGCACGCCTATGCGAAAGATTATTTTCCAAACTCTGTATATAATCAGCTCAGCAACTTATAAAAATCTATAATAACGTAAATTATAAACTAATATTAAACTACAATTATTAGTTCAAGAAATAATATCAAAAAAGAAACCGTCAGTAATCAATATGGATAAAGGATCACATTAGTAAAATACTATAAATAACTTAAAATATAATCAAATAAAATATTAAATAATAAATAACACATTATCAAATATATATATATTTATAATACGCTCAAATTTAAGAAAAATGAGGAAGTAGGTGCAATTAAATGCTAAAATATACCTTAGAAACGTTTCAAAATATGATGAATTTGAAAGTAAAAATGCGTTATAATAAAATATAATAAATATATGTTTAAAAGATGTTTTTTTGGTTTTAAACATAATTTTTTTTAAAGCTGTTTCAAAACATATATGAACATTAAAAAATTGTTTTAAATAAAAAACTGAATGTTTTGTTTTTTTTTAAAAACACGTTTTTTATCAACCCTACTTCTCTCACTCCGCCCGGCGCACTCCTCGCTCGCGTTCTTCAACTTTCCAATTGTTTTAAATAAATTTTTTCGGTAGCAAAAAATTCGACAATTTTTCAACAAATTTCAGCAAATTCAATTCTTCCTTGACAAATTGGTGCTAGACGGAACTCTTAATCTTAAAAACTAAAGCCACAATGATTTTTTGAAAAAAAAAAAAATTATTATGTCGGCTCCTAATAATCGGAGAGTAATCTTTTTTTTATATTCATAGAAAAATGAGATCAGATTTCGAATACTTCACACGGTTATTTCATATGAAGCATATTAACGAAATTATTTCCATTTTTTTATATGGAAAAAAATATCTACTTTTTAAAGTCGTTTTATAATAGTTTATCCACAAAAAATCATTTTGTTATTAAGTATACGTAATAGTGCAACTCTTGAAGAAGAAAAATCACTCCTGTAAATTGCGACTGCTCAAAGATGAAGAAATTAAATTTTCCACAGGTTTTTAATGAACAAATGGCTTTTTGCAAAACCTAATGAATATTTCAAGCTTGTTTAAGGCTAGATTTGTTCGTCATTATGAGAACTACATTTTACGAGGTTTTCAAAGCTTTGCGTTTAAATCTTAACAGAGAGCGAGTGAAAAAAAAGATTTTTTTTTATCGGTGTTTATTATTTTTCTACTGAACTAATAAATCGATTTTAATATTTCATGTCTCGCTTTGTATGTATTTCGAATTACCTATATTTTTTATACCGAATTTTTTTCTATACAATCAATATCTTTCGTTATAAGCGAAAAACGTGCTTTTTGCAACTATTCGATTTTTTTTCGCATATTTTCTTCACAAGTCTCGAGTCTCAAACATACGCGTTTCTGATGATCTTTCGAGACTTTTGTGAAAAGAAATGCTGGTTTATAATTTTTTCCGGTAAAATTCTACTTCTACTGAATTATTCTTGTTAAACAAGTCTCGAGTTTATGAAAGAGGAGTATACTATATATACTATATAACGAGAAAAATCGTAAACTATTAAATATCCCGCAAAACTGTTGCGTTTTAACATGATTTATACTATTCTGGATTAAGAGGAGGGATATACTATTATTACAATTTATTAAAACTTATATGTTATTTAGAATGCTCTCTCGCCCCTTATTGATGCCTAGGATCGCCGAGCGGATGAAAAAAGGCTGAGGTTGCCGAGAAAGCATTTTCGCTTGAAACAAGTGTAAGAAGGAGCTCACTGTCTCATTCACTTTTGGCGAACTGCAGGCGAACACACGGACATAGGCTCATGCTTGTTTGTGTGTTACAGCACCGCATCACGATAAATGAACTTACAGACGTAGAAAACGTTTTGACGACGAAATTTATGTTGCGTGCCATTTCATTATTATTTGCTTAATTGTGAAAATGTGACTTGTCTCGTATTTATCAAAGTAATTATCGATGAAAACTAAAGTTATCTTAGAATTTTATATGTAAAAGCGTATATTTTACTCGTTTCAACTATCGGACCGTGTGTTTCTGCCCGAATATAGGCTCACTTTATGTACCTTTTACAACCGTTTATTGACTGTCAAGGGAGGAAAGGAAGTTCATCGATTTTTACAAGTGATCTCGTCATTTCGTTTTATTCAAATTGTCTTTATTTAAAAATGGCAACATAAATTAATGTGTCATTCCTCGTTTTTGACGATTCCAACATGGCCGCCGACTAGTCAGGAGCCTCAAGTTTTTTAGTTCAGTGATTTCATTCAAAGTACTAAGCAAAAGATAGTCGCCCTGTCTAGTACATGGCTATTTCCGAAACAAGAAGCCATTTATTTAAGAAATTTATTACAAGAAATAACGGGAGATTCATATTGTATTCGCTTATTTAATGATAATCAGAGCACAAATGCTATGCAAATTGTTAGTAAATGCTATGTATCAACAACACAAGAGATCTAAACATATAGATAAATGTACATTATTTTATTAGAGAAGCGATTTCAAATAAGTTAATAAAGATAGAATATTTACCATCAACTGATATACCAACAGATATTTTTACTAAAGGAGTCCTGAAAAACTTTACAAATTTCTAGATAGGCTGAATATAAAAAGTTTGTAGTATTTAGATAGTGAGAATGAAATATAATCTAAATGACGCAAACTCTATGATTGTTCGTGTGGCGCCACCTGTACTAGATGTGTATGTTTCTACTTCATTTGTGAATAAAGTCTCGTACTGAATACTCGAGAAACACATTTATTTAATCTTTTTTTACCTTTGTAAGTCTATATATTTATAGACTTAATTAATCGATCGGAAATTTCAGAGGAGGTTTCAAAATAAAAGTCACAATCTTTTTTTGTTCTCCATAGTTGTATTTGGTGACCTAGATTACAACAATAAATCCAAAATATTTAGATATAACATTGATGTATACAAGATAATTCTCAATAGATTAGATATCTATGTAAGATATACGTAGCATATATATATATAT
>NW_012130090.1:669604-675316 GCF_000143395.1 Atta cephalotes
TATATATATATATAATAGTAGTGTGTGTGTGTGTGTATATATATATATATATATATATATATATATATACACACACACACACACACACACTGTATATATATATATATATATATATATAAGTATAGATGACACACATAATATAGCATGATTTCGTAATATTCGATACAATCACTAACACTAGTTATTTTAGTTTAGATATCTTTTGCACTCGTTTTATTTTATGCTCGGAGAATATTATATTAACATTTTTTAATGTATAATATCTACTTCTATATCGTACTATTATAGAATATTATAATAACAATATGTATCAATAATATTTAATTAATCAAATCTAATACCAGTGAAATTGAGTTCAAGCTAGTTGCTAAAGAATAAAACAAGAATAATAAATCAGAAATCAGTAAGGTTATCAGTAGCCAGGCTATCAAATAATTTTAAATTCGATATTTTTGTACGTTGATTATAAAATCATCTATTAAATTGTCTGTTGAATAGGGAATTTGTAGAATGAATAAAATTTCACTTGATATTTTATTTGACGTGTAATTTACGAATGATTGATTGTACATATCTAATTGTGAATCGCGAATTAAATGACGTGAGATCTATAAAAAATATTTAATTTGACTGATACAAATTAATATAACAAATTTGTTTGTTAAAATTCAATTACAAAGCTATGATTACATCCGCAAGAAACAATTGCTAAATTAAGAATATTTATGTTAAAACAAGAAAAAAATGATCAATTTTCTTGGAAATTTCAGATACTTCGTAGGCGCCTCAAAGGAATCCTTTTCCTTTTCATGACTCCAAAGGAAAGAACAATGACAATGATCTTATGAGGTGTTTTGAATAACCGTTTAATCTTATATTTCTAATGATGTATCGAATATCTTTTTAGATCAACCTAATACGCGTGATTAGCAACGAAAAGTGCCGTGTCTCCCGCAGCACCGGCCACGCCACCCGCGTATTTGCCAAGTGCCGACTCACTGTTAGCCTGTTGAAAAACAGAAAATTTGCAATACTAATTGACACATTCAGTCGATATATCTTTCTTGAAAAAGCTTGTAGAAAATTGCGAAAATGTCAAATAAAACAAATGAAATTATTCTTCCAAACAGAAAAAGAATTTTAAGAAGAATTTTGTAATAATTCTGTAATAATAATTGATATTAATAGCAATTGCATCAATTAATACCAATCAGAAGTTTGAATAAATATTTAAATAATTCTTGAACACAATTCTTGCTTATGTCATAGGCTGTGTTTAGCAGACTCAATTGTTGTCTGCACATACTATCACAGTAATATTGCAAAAATATTGCAATATATCAGAAATATTATACAGTGTAATATCACACAAATATATATTACTGATATTTTACATGTTGATAAATAATATTGAAATATCACAATAATATTACTGCAATTTATCACAATAATATTGTAGCAATATAATTTATTAAGGAGCAGAATGACATATTATATATCAGTGCTTGCAAAGATTTGTAGGTGTATAAGCAGATGTATAAGTTTAAATCCAATGTTTGCTCATAGGTGGTATTAGTGAGCGTACAAAGCTACTCTGAGCACACAACACACTTTTTTTTTATGTGTTTGACATCTGTCAACATTAACCAGTGCACATCATCAGCAATTTCATACAACAACATACATTTTTTTCTTTCGTAATCATGTCTAGTTTTTTGCTAAAAAAAAAGCATATGCGGGAAGCTTTGCTTTTCTGTTTCAATTTGAAGAAATCGGCTGTCGAATCGCATCGAATGCTTGTGGAGGCAACAATGCTTTATCGGAAACAACGTGCAGAGATTGGTTTCGCCGGTTCAATGACGACAATTTTGACCTGAGTGACAAGAAGGGTGAAAATCGGCTCAGAAAGGTTGAGGACTGTCAATTGCAGGCTCTTTTGGACGGACGTACCCAATCGCAAAAAATGCTTGCCGAACAATTGGGTGTTTCTCAAGCAGCCATTTCCATGCGGCTACATGCCATGGGGAAGGTTCAAAAGATCGGAAAATGGGTACCGCATGAACTGAACGATAGGCAGATGGAGCAACGCCAAAAAGCATGCCAAATTCTGCTTGATTCAGACAAAAAAGAAAGTTGTTCCTGCATCGGATTGTGATAGGCGATGAAAAGTAGATCTATTTTCAGAATCCTAAACGCAAGAAATCTTAAGTTGATCCCGTCCAACCATCAACATCTTCCTCAAGATCAAATCGGACGGAAGACGATGCTGTTTGGTGGGATCAGGAGGGTGTCATCTACTATGAGCTGTTAAAACCTGAAACTGTTAATGCTCACCGCTATCACCAACAACTCATCAAATTGTACCGTGCTCTGCGTGAAAAAAGACCGCATTATCGGAAAAGACATGACAAGCTGATTTTCCTCCATGACAACGCACACGTCAACAATGGTCCAAAACTACTTGGAGACACTCAATTGAGAAGTGCTACCCTACCGCTTACTCACCAGACCTGGCACCTTCTGACTATCACCTGTTTTCATCGATGGACCACGCGCTCGCTGAGCGGTACTTCGATTCTTACGAAGACGTTCGAAAATGGCTTGATGAGTGGTTTGCCTCGAAAGATGAGGAATTTTTTTGGCGTGGTATACACAAATTGCCCGAAAGGTGGGAAAAATGTATAGTTAGCGAGGGCAAGTACTTTGAATAAATTTGTTTTTGTTTCCTAGGAAAAAAAATATGTTTTTCTGATTAAAAAACAGCGAATTTAAGCTTACACATTTATATTTTGGACTGATTCCGGCAAGTGATTCCCACCATCGCTCGAGATTCTGCGACCGAGCCGCCTAGTACTCATGACGCTTTGGTTCAGGAGCGTCCCTATACTAGAAATATGTATATTGGGAGCACACCTTCCGCCAAATTATTATTGAAACATGTTTTTTTATTAAATAATTTATTTCTATTAACATAAAAATTTCTCGCAATAAATTTATTACAGTTTTTTAAGATTAAATTTGGGAAATTTGGAGGGATTATTAATATTTCAGATTGATTGCATTGAAAGTCCGACAACCATATTGACACGCAATTATAATTTCTGAAAAATTAATTCATTGAAATAAATATATATAATAGTTCAATATCTTAACATTCAGACCGTAGTGGTGCTTAAAGTAATGTATAAAAATTTCTATTGTTAATTTATTCATTGTTTCTTAATGATATACTTATATCTTAACATAGTTTTTTTAATACATTACATAATTATGATAACACACGGGTGTGGAAAACTATTCGAAATGTAAGTACATTTCCCGTGAAATACTATTGTAAGATGCGTTTTTTTTAATGTGATATATTTTTCCCCAGTAGGCCTATTCCACAAAAAGAAAAATTAAAATTAATATATATATATTATATAAATTAATATAATATAAATTAGTATAATACGATATATAATTTTGCTTTCCTGCCAAACCACATTCGAGTATTTGATTTTTCTTACTGGGGAACCGGTGAAGTGAAAAGATATTGTCGAAATGTACGTTATCATAATTATGTAATGTATTAGAAAACACTATGTTAAGATATAAATATATCATTAAGGAACAATGAATAAATTAACAATAGAAATTTTTATGTTAATAGAAATAAATTATTTAATAAAAAACATGTTCAATAATAATTTAGCGGAAGGTGTGTTCCCAGTATATTTCTTTGTGTTCCCAGTATAGGGACGCTCCTAAGCCAGAGCATCACGTGAATGCTTGATAGCTCAGCCGCCGAGTCTCGGTGATGGAGGGTCGTTCGCTGAAATAAATCCGAAATGTGCAAATTTTTGCAAGCACTGTTATATATTATAATAATTAATAACCTTTCTATGATATTTACTTAACGTTAAAGACGTCATTAAGACATTTAATTACTAAGATAATATCACAAAATTATACATACACACACATATAGGATAAAGACAGCTATAAAATGTTAAAACTAATATCATTTCGATATAAAATGCATATTAAGATTTTTAATTGATATATATTTATCATACACATATGATATTATAATTATTAGGTGTGGGAAAAAGTTCTTGGCGTTTTTTTTTAATGCCATCTAATGAGAAAAAAGCCATGAACTTTTTCCTACACCTAATATATTACTATCAGTTGACTATCTGTATATAATACTGAAAATTTATGGTTCCTGTTACGCATACTACAGATTTTTCAGTATTGGTAGTCAACTGGCAGTAATATACAAACATAACCTAAATGATAACGGTTCATTATCATATTCTATCATAAATTCTATCATAAATATATACTTATATTGGTTATAAATAAAATGATACAAATAAAATATGCTTATTAGTTCATATTAAATAATTATTACAAGTGACTAAAAGTTATACTATCGAGAAGGAAAAAATGTTGATAAAGTTGAACAAAATAACGAACCTGATTTTTACTAATTCTTTAGCATGTAGCTATAGCTATCTTCTTGAGAAGTAGAAAAATAAATTATTTTATAATATTCTTGAGACTTCCACGGATGCTTTCTATATAGATTATGCGTTTCGCGGATTTTCTCTGTCCAGATCCATTCTTGGAATGCTAACGTTTCATGAACCTTGCTCCACTTCATCAGGGTGAGGAGCAGCCTGATGCTGAACTGTTCCTCCGGATCATTCTTTTTATATATATTTAATATATTTATATATTACGCTACTTGTTGGAGTAGTGAAGGGAAAGTAGAGAATTGTGGGGAGGGAGAAGAGAGAGGTGGAGAAAATCGGTCTTCAATAACTGGGAGAATAGTTTTCCATATTTTATTTATATTGTAGCCATTATCTCTATTTAGATTGTTAGGGTGTTTTTGTATGGCTTCACTATATTTTCTTGGAAAGTATGATGTAATGTTGGCTATTGTGGTCGTTTTATCAAACAGTATTTGATCCTGTTTCGATTTTGTATTCTGATAATGCTGATTGCGTGTGTTGCAGATATGTTTTAACCTGACATCACGTTGGTGTTCTTTTATCGTAGGTTGATCATTCTCTCCAATGTATACCAGGTGTACAAGTATGAAATGACGATTTGAGAAACAGATGGCGCACCAATGCAATGTGAAGTACAAAGATTTAACATTATACGCCATTTTATTGTACCATCAACAAGTGTCAAACGCGCAAAGTGATTTGATTTGATTGAAAAGTTTGCATAGTATTGTGTTGCTGTGTTTATGACGAAATTTGTACCAAATAAGGAGTATTCGCGGACAGCATTAATTTTTTGTTTTCATTTGAAGAAAACTGTTGCGGAATCATACCGCTTATTTGGAGAAGCTTATGGTGATGGTTTCAGCGTTTCAAAATTGGAGATTTCGATGTTGTAGACAAGGAACACGGAAAACCGCCCAAAAAGTACGAAGACGTGGAATTGCAAGTATTGCTGGATGAAGATGATTCACAAATACAAAAACAACTCGCAGAGCAATTGAGCGTTAGTCAACAAGCTGTTTCCAATCGCCTACGAGAGATGGGAAAGATTCAGAAAGTCGGCAGATGGTTGCCACATAAATTGAACGAGAGACAGATGGAGAGGCGCAAAAACACATGTGAAATTTTGCTTGAACGATACAGAAGAAAGTCATTCTTGCATCGTATCGTTACTGAGGATGAAAAGTGAATTTTTTTTGAGAATCCC
>NW_012130090.1:675529-681612 GCF_000143395.1 Atta cephalotes
CTTCTGAATTTAACGTTGTTTTTTTTTTTGGGAAAAAAATTATCATTTCATACTTGTACACCTGATACTTGCCTGCAGGAACAAGGTATTTTATATACTCCTGCGGAGCTAAGAGATCTTTGATCTTTAGGATTTCTTAAGATTTGTCCTATCCCTTCTTGGGTGATTTAAAGATAGTTCGGATATTGTGTTGGTTTAATATTCTGCCAATCCGATTTGTTATTTCTTTGATATATGGGAGAATGGATAGGATTCTTTCTAATTGTGTGTCAGAGACCGTCTTGTTTGCATGTTTATTGATTGTTTTGATTATGTCTTTTTTGTCGTGTAAGACTATTTTTAAATGATTGAGTTCTGTCTGTAGATGTTCTTTGTCAGAGATGGTGAAAGCTCTATGTATAAGTGAATTGATTGCAGATTGTTTTTGTGCTGGGTGGTGTGACTTGGCATCTAGCTATTTATCTGTGTGTATTGATTTTCTGTACACTTGATTGCCTAAGGTACTATCGGCTTTCTTAGAGAAGAACATCTAGGAAGGGGAGTTTTCTTCTATGTCTATAATGAAGTGGATATTTGGATGTTGATTGTTGAGGAAAATAAAGAATTTACAGAGTTCGGCTTTGCCGTGTCTCCATATCACAAATGTTGTCTACACATCTAACGGAACCAAACTTCTGATTTTTTGAGTGTTTTTCTGAGAGCTTCTTTCTCAAAATGCTCCATGAAGATGTTGGCAATTACAGGAGAAATAGGAGAGTCCATTGCCGATCATGAAGTTTGTTCATAAAATTAGTTGTTGTAGGAGAAGTAAGTAGTTGTTAAGCAGTGCTCTATTAGTGGGATGAGGTCGGAAGGGACTTCATGTTCAGACCTTTATTATGTCTAATGTATCTTTTATTGGGACATGTGTGAAAAGAGACTCTACCTAAGATTTCGATAGAAGAGACTCTTCTATCGAAATTTACAAGCAACTCTGTGGGACATAGTCGGATTTTTTGGATCTTTTGTATGAAATCCGATGAATTAGTTATGTGTGATTCGGATTTCCAGTAAGGGTTTGTAGTGTTTGTGCTAGGAAGCGGAATAAGTTGTATGTCGAGGAATGTATGGCGCTAAGAATCGGTCTGAGTAAGATGTTTGGTTTGTGTACTTTTGGTATAATCTTAGTGGGAGAAGATTTGTAGGTTATTTTATAATTGAATTTTATGTAAATGTGTTTTAGATAAATTTATAGTGAAATTATAGTAAATAAATATTATATTGTTTTAATTGAAGATAAGTAAAAGTAATTGAAATTTAATATTCGTAATAAAACACAAGAATTAAATATAGTAAGTAATATTAACAATCAAATTATTATTTTCTAATTAAGGGGATGCTGGAGTAATGGCCGAACTTCGAATCGATAGTACAGATTTTTTTTAATTCCAAATAAAAAAATCGATGATATCTTTAATTTTCATTTCTTACATTATCGTTCTGTCTTACTCAAATGCATATAA
Source organism: Atta cephalotes (assembly GCF_000143395.1). Taxonomy (NCBI): domain Eukaryota; kingdom Metazoa; phylum Arthropoda; class Insecta; order Hymenoptera; family Formicidae; genus Atta; species Atta cephalotes. The sequence goes on from NW_012130090.1 coordinate 677,032, forward strand.
CTGTCCTTATCTAAAATGTTACAATGCCATCTCTTACAAAATCGAACACCTACTGCTAGACACAATTATTGCTTTGTTTACTATTCCGAGTCTTCGCTCAGCATTCGTATACACGTAATTGCAGATCGACATAAATCTTTCTTTTTAAACTTTGTGACATGACAATTTTTGTATTACGCGGATCGTTTGCGGGGGGATGTTGCGTCCTCTCGGTTTAGAAAGTGAACGCGCAAGCGAGTGCACGTGCGAGCTCACATGCAAGCGTGCAATTAATCATTCGTTTAATTTATTTGCTGAAAATTTATTTTTTTTAGTTAGTATTACATTTAGATCTTATATCATGACGGACGTACTTGATGACTGAATTGTTGTTTTGAAATCCTGTTTCACTATCCGAAAAAAAAAGACCGCACTTTGCAAAAAAGGACGAAGATACGATAATGTACTGGGAATGCGATAATATGATGGGAGCCGCCTCTTCCAGAAGCCCCGATACGATCGTATAATTTCGTATATTTTTGTAATGCGCTTTGTTATATCGCACGAAAATTAGAGAAGAATTATTATATAATTATTATATAATAATTGGAAAGAAAGAGAGAATGTATGCTAGATGGCCGAGGAAGATACCAATCAGAGATTAAGACACTCCAACGCGGAGCTGGTGGCGGAGCTTGCTAAGACCTTCCGCTTGCCAGACTCAGGAGGCGGTCCAGATGACGTTGGAGTCCTTCTTCAAATCTGCGCGCCCTAAAGAGTAAAGATTCGCAGGATCGCGTGATCGATAAGGGCCAATGGCGCGTGACATGGTTCCGATTAGAGACGGGCCGTATGGCCTGCGTGAATCTGCGGAAAATTCTCGACCGGCACCATGATTGAATTAGAAAGGTTACCCATTGTGCTTAATGACGGAGGACCTGTCACATAATCTGAGATCTCGACCAATCAAAAATTGAGTTCATTGCAGCGTGAACGAGTCATGTGAATTTCTGCAAATAAGCTCAAAACTTGGCTGACAAATCCTCCCATTACTTTTAACCTACTGCATCCATGGAAATGGGTCAATCTCTTTTTAATTCAACCAGTTCGTACTGTGGCCGAGCCATTGTAATTGTGAGAGGACGTACAATCTCTCAAAAGTTATCAAAAGCAGAGCCGAGGTTGTCCTAAGGATAGAAAGTATGAGGAGTCATTGAGACGAACGTTGCCATAATTGTGAAGCTGTCGATCTCGAGGTTCCTAATGTCGGATTGCGCATGAAAACTCGAGAAGTTTTGAGTGGCTGATCTAATAGCTGCCATGTGAATCATCAAAAAAGAGCCACATGCCATTCGAACGCCTCTTCTTTTTGAGAGAAATATTAGTTGCTTGCCCCCTTGTCACAATCGAGTCACTTTATGTTAAGTTAATTTATGTCATTTTATTGTATATTAGCCAGTCGAGACTTTTATTGATTGCGACAACAGAATCACTATGTAAAAGTCGCGTCAGATATCTGTTCCGATTCGCGCCGATGTAACATACTTTTTGTCAGAATACAAGCTCTTGTATAGTGGCGATAGATTTTATTTTGGTTATCGTATAATATTCGTCTTTTTGATGTGATCGTGGAGCCAAGATTTAGCGAGATCTTAGAGATGTATGATTGCCTAATATCGACTTTATTTTGTTGTTTCCCTCAGAAGCGGAGCCTATAAGATCAGGCCTAAGTTCTGAAAGTCAATGATAAATCGGCTTATCAAATACACATTATTTTTTTATTAATTTATTAATTTCTTTATTATTCTTACAGTCTATCTCTCTCGTCCTCCGACAACTTCCCTGCTTATAATGACTCATCCCTGTGGTCACAAATTATGATTTCGCGTGAATACCGTAGAATAATTAAAAATTAACGAAAAAGTAGCACGCTCTCTCGTGCCTGGCACCCAACGGTTTCGCAAAAATCTCTAAGGGCGGAATCCACAGATATTGTTCAAGAATCGAGATAGTTTTAAGCTAATGATTGAGATGTCATAATCAAGAGAGCTATATTAGCATCTTAACACATTGCTTAAGATGATGACTGTCTTAAAATTAAGAACAGATTATGGATTCTAAGATTATAGCCTAAGATTTTGCAAAAATTCTGTCTGGTTATCGAGTCATCTTGTAAGAGAATTTATTTATGTGAAAAATATAATAGAGGAGGCGACCAAGTTGTGCCGTCATGTGAGTACGATCACAGCTTTTAATTTCATAAACTCTAAATTGTGCACGTAACACGATGCTGAACTATCGTTTTGTCTATACACTGTAAAACTTTTGTATTAAGGAAACATCTATATCAATTCTATGAGTTGAAAAAATGTCTTTCATTTTTTTTTTCGATTTTATAATAGTATAAAGTTCACTGCAGCACCTCACAATTTTGCGTCTATTTTAATTCTGTAAAAGAATTTTTTATTCTGTTCAATAAATTCGGAGATTTATATCGATCTGCAATCTCGATAATTTGGTCACTCCAGCATTCCTTTAATATAAGAATTTTAAAAAATAATATTAAAAATACCAATTTAATAAATTTTTAAAAAATTCTTTAAAATGATGTAATTTTTTTCCAATAAATATTACATAATTATAAACAATATAATATATATTATACATAGGATTATATTATAGAATAATATATTATAGAACAATATAATATATTATAATATGGTATATTATAATAATATTATATATATTAGCTAGACTGCAAGGCTTTGATTTCTATAGTGTTTATGTTATCACATCAATTATAATATATTATAATATGATATATTATAATATATACCATATTATAATATATTATAATTGTATCTGATAACACAAACTATAGAAATCAAAGCCTTGCAGTCTAGCTAAATCTTAAATGTATGATTCTTGTGTGAATTTATATACTTATGTACTCCTTAGAAATGATTTTTCAGTCTTGAAACACCAACTTTACTAAACTACCGCAGTAATGTCATGAGTTGAATTGACTAGCAATTTAACAAAATTTTGCTTATTCGCATCTTCGAAACGATCTTAATAATGCTGAATGACATATTAAAATCTAAATAATTAATTCTTATTGCGAAAAATAGCGTTTCAAGACCGAAAAATCATTTCGGCGCGAAATTCTATTGTATTATTTATTTACGTCGCCTAAAAAGACATTGTTTCTTCATATGCCAATTATTGCGAAGAATATTACTAAGGCTTCGATAATCCAAAGGCTTAAAACGCTCGAAATGTAAGAGATCCGGAGTTCGACTCCCAGCCGAAATAATATTTTTCGCAATAAGAATTAATTATACAGATTTTAACATATTTAACCTTATTAAGATCGTTTCGAAAATGTGAATAAACATCAAAAATTTGTTAAATTGCTAGTCAATTTAACTCGTGATATTATTGCGATAGTTTAATGGAGTTAGCTTCAAGATTGAAAAATCATTTCAGCATGCGTTTCTAAAGACACATACGTATATAAATTCACATAAGAATCATACAAGCATTTAAGATCTAGCAAGACCCCGTTTAGGCTTTGATTTCTATAATTATAAACATTTTATAAATATAAACATTTTATAAATATCACAAAAAATATTTCAGTAATATTTCTCTATGATATTCTCAGTAACATTTTTGTGATTCATTTTCGCGGACATTGTAATATTACAGTTCAATAATATTATTCAGTGATATTTCTGCTACATTTCATTGTAATATTGCAATAGAAAAATGATATTGCTGTGATATTACTGTGATATTATATGCTATGCAATAGTTGCAAAATAATGTTCTGTTGAATGCAGTCATAGTATCTCTAGATTGCACAAGGAATGACAATAAAGTTCGAAAAGGACACACTTATTATCTAGAGTCCCTATACCTATAAAGCCTGGCCATTCATCGCATTCGTATCTATTGGCTGAATTAAATTTAAGAATAACATGGCGGAACCAATGAGAATAATTTATTATAAAATTCAGATTATTTCAAACAAAAGAGATACAATAAATTATAAAACCACTTTAAATATAAATTTTGTATTCTCCTACATTAATTTTCTAAAATTTCAGTACATATTAAAATAAAAAAAGTCTATAAATATAGCGTTACCACAAAAAAATTATTTTGCTGTTGTTCACTGCATTTATTAATCGACCTTTTTGATATGCGATTCTCATACGATATTTTATTACAAAGTTTCATAAAATTTCTATATTAACTACTTACTGCCGTATTCTTAAAGTCCTCTCTTGAGTCCAATTTAATTGATGAGAAGTAATGTCATTCGAATTGCAAATTCGATAAATAAATAAATTTATAAATAAAATCAATATTAATTATTAAAAATGATCCAAACAAAAATGTTAAAAACATCAATTGACAGATATTTACAGTTTATTACTTGCTAACTTCGATTTCTTCGAAGTATACTATATTACTTCCCCTTTCTCTCCTATCATAATTCGGACTTTCGTTCGTTTCATTTTTTAAATATAAAATATTTATTTATATCAAATGCGTATTTCAAATGTAAATTTTTTTTCTAATATTACTTGTGAC
>NW_012130090.1:682103-691289 GCF_000143395.1 Atta cephalotes
TGTGTGTGTGTGTGTGTGTGTGTGTGTGTGTGTGTGTGTGTGTGTGTGTGTGTGTAATAAAATATAATAAGAGAGTATTCAATTTTTAGTTATTAAGAATAATTATTTAATACTATGTATATATCTTATTTCACATATAAATCATTTCTTTTAGAGATTTCAATCTATTCTATTAATTTTTTCAATCCATAATAATTTTCTTGTATCATCAGTTGGAAGTGGTCGCATTGTAAATCTCTTTCGATCATTTATATCCCAAAAACACAGCAGCATGGCATTTTAATTTTTATGTATTGCTCATCTGTCATTATTTTAATTATTTATAATTTTATAAATTATTAATGTAGGGAAGCATTCTTACTCTCTAATGAACTTTCGAAATGAATAATTAAAGATGAAAGTCTAATGAGAGTTCGACGAGATTGTTCTTACAGTTAAATATTGTAAAACAAAATTCGATACAATAGTTGCACTTATACAAGAATGTATCTTATAATTAATAAAATAAAAGTGTTATAGAGTACCAACCGTAATATTTCGATGCAACCATATGTCTACGGATGCTTTCCAAATTACGCATAAAACTCATGATGCATCATTTATCCTTGTTGTTCATCAAAGAATAAAGAAGGATAAAATGATACCTCATGCGCTTTATGGGTAATTCGGAATGCATTCTATGGCGATGTGACACATGAGTCACGTGATAGACACCATTTTATTCTTAACTAGCTTGAGTGGCCAGACTCAAGTATGGGACTCTATTATAGTCCAGGAGCGTCCTCTCTCATTTTGCGCATGCACGAGAGAGAAAATATCTGGTCCACAATGTGTGCATCTTAACCACCCTTTGCCTCATCTTTGTCTCCCTGAGTTTTATTCCCCCCTCCTCGAATTTCGGAGACTGCTCAATCTAGTTATACTATGTTTGTATAATCAGCTGATGTATAATCAGCAACTAAAAGATTGCACTTTTTTTCAATAAGTTTCGGAATGCAACTTGCTCACTGAGCGATTGGTTATTACCCATAGCAAAATTATAGTAATACGCCAGCAATCTTAATCATGACAGCAGATATCAAGCTGCTGCTTCTTTATTAACCCTTATCCTACAAGACGCATCACTAGTGATCTGAGCAATTTCTATTCGTGCAAGTTTCTTTGAGTCTTTCGGTAATTATAAATTATACTACATTTTAATATTTTCCAAAATGAAGTTCCAATATTTATTCTAGAAAGTTGAAAGTATGTTGGTGAATTTTTAGACATTTTTTTTAATCATTCTGAATAGGTGAAAAGAACGGACAGAATACAGTGCCCTCGTTTTAATTTTTTTTAATAAACATTTCATGGTTACAATTCGAGATTTTCTTAAAAAAAATTCAATCCTTCCTTAAAAAATGATAAATTGGTGTCAGACGAAACTCTTAATCTTAAAAACTAGAGTCACAGTGATTTTTCGAAAAAAAATTGTTATCTTGGCTCCTAATCGGAGGGTAATCTTTTTTTCTAAATTCGAAAAATGTAAATTGGAAAAATGTTAGATTTCGAATGCTTAACACAGCTATTTAATATAATGTATATTAATGGAATTATTTTCATTTTTTTATACGGAAAAAGATATCCACTTTTTAAAGTCGTTTTATAATAGTTTAACTGCAAAAAATGTTTTCTTATTAAGTGTACGTGATAGTGCAATTCTTGAAGAAGAAAAATCACTCCTGTAAACTGTGCGACTGCTCTAAGAAATTAAGTTTTTCGCAGACAGGTTTTTAGTGACTAAATGACTTTTTGCAAAAACTAATAAACATTTCAGACTTGTTTAGGGCTAGATCTGTTCGTCTTTACGAGGATTACATTTTACGAGAATTTTAAAGTTTTGCGTTTAAATCTCAATGAACAAAGAGCGAGTGAAAAAAAGGACTTCTTCGGTTATTTTTTTTTCTACTGAACTAGATCAATTTTAATGTTCCATGTCTCATTTTGTTATCTCGAATATCTACATTTTTTATACCGATTTTTTTTTCATACAATCAATATCTTTCGTTTTATAAGCGAAAAACATGCGTTTTGCAACTATTCGATTTTTTTTCGCATATTTTCTTCACAAGTCTCGAGTCTCAAATATACGCATTTCGTTTCTGACGGCCTTTCGAAACTTTCGTGAAAAGAAATGCTTGTTTATAATTTTTTTCCGGTAAAATACTACTGAATTCTTGCTACTCGAGTTTATGAAAGAGGAGTATATTATATATATATATTATACTATATATATTATACATACTATATATATTATATAGAGTATCTGAAAATAATCGTCAAATATTTCATGGGCAGGTAGAGCGGACTAAACTGAATCGAAAAGTCCTCTACCATTAAGTTTCCTCAATAATTAACGAGATATTAATCCTTAAAGATAGCCGAATACTACTGATGCCCCTGAGGAGCGGGGATAGCCTGACAAGCGCGCCGTCCGAACTATGGAGGCTTGCGACGGTACGTGATGCGGGGCGCTTGCCAGTCAATCCCCAACTCTCAAGATTCGCGCGCCAAGCGATCAGTAGGCATATACACTTCGCAGTAGTAGGCTGGACAAGCGCGCGTATACGGCATTTACAAAATGATAGAGGACTTTTCGACTCAGTTTAGTTCGCTCTATCTGCCCATGAAATATTTGGTGATTATTTCCAGACACCCTGTATAACGAGTATGAAAAATCGTAAACAATTAAACATCCCGTAACTGTTGCGTTTTAACATGATTTATATTATTCTGGATTAAAGGGAGGGGTACATTATTATTACAATTTATTAAAACTTATGTTATTTAGAATCCCTCTCACCCCTTATTGATGCCTAAGGCCGCCGAACGGCCGAGAAAGCATTTTCGGTCGCTTGAAACAAGTGACCGAAGATAACTAATGTAATGAGAAGGAGCTCGCTGTCTCGTTCACTCTCGACGAATTTATTATGGTGTGGCGATGTAACATGGATATGGGCTCATATTTGTTGTGTGTTATCATGATAAATTTCCACACCTTATAGGCGTGGAAAAATGACGACGATTTATGTTGCGTGCCATTTCGTTATTATTTGCTTAATTGTGAAAATGTGACTTGTCTCGACTTATCAAAGTCGTAATTATCGATGAAAACTAAAATTATCTTGGAATTTTATATATAAAAGCGTATTTTACTTGTTTCAACAGTTATCGGATCGTGTGTTTCTGCCCGAATATAGACTCACTTCACGTACCTTTTACGATCAAGGAAGGAAAGGACAGTTTTCGTCGATTTTTACAAGTGATCTTGTCATTTTGTTTCATCCAAATTATCTTTATTTAAAAATGGCAACATAAATTAACGTGTCATTCTTCGCTTCTGACATTGACGATTCCAACATGATAGCCGCCGCGACTAGTCAGGGTCTTAACATTATAATCTTAACACCTAATTACTTTTACGTGTTCTCTTTCACAACATATCTGTAATCAGATACAACTACGTCCATTAACATTATAGATAGTTCTTCAAAGGAGCAATTTCCGTATGATCACAGAAGTCAAGCGTGCTAAGTGGAGGTACAGATTCGAATGGGTGACCTCACAGCAGCATTATAAAATTAGTTCTCGAATTCATAATAAAGGAAATTTTTTTTTTGTCATGTAGCCTCTGAAATATGACGTTAATTAGTAATACTTATTTTTACACTAAACTTCAGTTTAATGAAATTTTAATGAAATTTTCTCTACCACTACTAATATTAGATGTACAACTTTGCTTCCGCCGTTTTCCTATAGATGGCTTTAGCGGTAAGTGGTCGAAATAAATAGATCATAGATTTATTTATCATATACATACATAAATAGATCATAGATCTATTTATCATATACATATATAAATAGATCATACAATAAACTTGGGCATCTGTCAACATAACCCCATAGAAACATTAGTCGATTTGTGTCTGCATCATAAAGTTATTCTCAATTAAAAATGTCAGTTTACGAGCCAAATTCTCGTAATTTGCGGGAGGTTTTAATTTTTTGCTTCAATATGAAGAAATCTGTGGCTGAGACTCATCGAATGCTCTCAAATACTTATGGTGAGGCCGCTATTAGTGAAAGAACGCGAGTGGTTTCAACGCTTCAAGAACGGTGATTTTGACGTCGAAGACCGGCATAGCGATGGAAGAGAGAAGGTTTTCGAAGATGCAGAAAGAAGATGGAGGCATTACTTGAGCAAGACTCGTGTCAAAATCAAGAAGAATTGGCTCGATCATTGGAAGTGACTCAACAAGCCATTTCAAAACGCCTCAAAGTCATGGAAATGATCAGAAGCAAGGAAATTGGGTGCCGTACGAATTGAAGCCAAGAGATGTTGAACGGCATTTGTTTGCTTGTGAACAGCTGCTTGAAAAGCAAAGACGGAAGGGATTTCTGCATCGCATTGTGACTGGGGACGAAAAATGGGTTCATTACGATAATCCCAAGCGCAGAAAATCATGGGGAGTTCCCGGCCATGCTTCCACGTCGACGGCCAAACCGAATATTCACGGCTCTAAGGTCATGCTCTGTATTTGGTGGGACCAGCTCGGCGTAGTGTATTATGAACTGTTAAAACCGACTGAAACAATCACAGGCGATCGGTATCGAACGCAATTGATGCGTTTGAGCCCAGCATTGAAAGACGCAATACAACGAGAGACACGATAAAGTGATTTTGCAGCATGACAATGCTCGACCCCATGTTGCGAAAGTGGTCAAGACATACTTGGAAACGTTGAAATGGGAAGTCCTACCCCACTCGCCGTATTCTCTAGACGTTGCTCCCTCTGACTATCACTTGTTTCGATCAATGGCACACGACCTGGCTGACCAGCACTTCCGGTCTTATGAAGAAGTAAAAAATTGGATCGATTCGTGGATAGCCTCAAAAGACCAGTTTTTTCGATGCGGGATTCGTATGCTACCCAAAAGATGGGAGAAAATAGTGGCCAGCGATGGACAATACTTTGAATCATAAATGTATAACCAGTTTTTTATAATAAAGCCTCGAATTTCGGAAAAAAAACGGCAGAAGCAAAGTTGTACATCTAATAATACTACTTGTTGAATTTACTTTGTGCATTAGTGACTATAATAGTATATTTTTATACGGGTGTTGCTGGAAAGCACCAAATATATAGCATAAATTTGCAGCGCCTAACTATCTGGGTACTTATGGATTCATAAGTGAAGCTGGAAACACAATAGACAATAGGAAACAGAGAATAACGAGCCTTCTAATCAGAGATATAATATCGAACTTATATCCTAAAGCTCTTTTTGGATTGGATGGCTCGTTATTCTGTTTCCTGTTTCTATAGCCTATTGTGTTTCCAGCTTAAGAACCACTCGATGATAGCATTTTGAAATCCATTAAAAAAACATATTGCACTCTTTTAGTTGCTGATTGTACATACATTTAGAAAAAATTCTTAAAACTTTACACATAAAATATATTCTATGTGAATTTATAAAATTAGCTTCTGTTAAAGTTGTATTTTTAATACATATTTTATCGAATAATAAAAGAGAGTGAATAAGAAAGAATTAAATTTAGAAAAATATGTACGCACATATAAATAAAAGATGGAACAAATAATAATCCAGTACAATTCTCATCAAATATTCTTAAATGGATACTTCAAACTTTATTTCATATTTTTAAACAATTTTTATTTTGGTTATAATCATGGTTCAAAGTTTGGTAAATTTTTCCCCAATTTTTAGTGTTCCACTTTTTTGGGAGTAAGTATAAAAAAAACAAAAGATGATTATTTAAAGATAAGAATCGATTTACGTAAAAAAACAAACACACACACACACACACACACACACACGCGCGCGCGCGCGCACACGCATGCATACGTACATATTATTTACTATGTACTTACTGTCACAAGAAACAGCCTGTGCGGAAAATATAGTTTTTTTTAGTAGGCGTGAGCTTTGACGTAGAGAGAGATATCAGCGGCTTTGCTAGAAATGCTACCAGCGATGTATTTGCCTTGGCAGGCTGCAGCGTTTGCCTAAACAAGCGCACATTACATAGACATGCAAAAGTAAGTATGATAGCAGCTTTATAGTGATGACAGCAGCTTTGCGTAGCTCCGAGTGCTCTATGCGATTTAACACGACAACTACAGAATTAAAAAACTATTTTTCTAAAAGAAAAACTAGTGAATATACACAAAAAATAAGATAAAAATATAAAAATAATTCTAAACACAAATGTTAAAATAGCAAATCATTTAGAAAAATAAAACAGAGATTAAAGGCAGACAACTAGCAAATGATTATGTATAAATGCAAAAAATAAATAAAAAACGAATAAAATAAAAATAGAGATGAAGCAAATTCAAGTTTACACATACAGTAAGAATAAATTAAATATCTATTAATTTCGTAGTACATTTTCACTTACCTTAGCTCTCTTAAGCAACTCCTCTTGTCCGGCAGCGACCTTGTCGATCTTGCCTTGCCAAGCACGAAGTACGGAAGCCTGGAGAGCACGTCCATAACTGAAAGTTAATGCCCAAGGTTTCTTTGCCGGGTATTTATTAATGGCATCAAGATTGATTGATGCTTCCTCTTCAGATTGACCACCGCTGAGGAAAGTGATGCCAGGTACCGCTGGTGGCACGGTACGTAACAGTGCTGTCACCGTAGCAGCACCGATTTCCTGAGGAGTCGCTCTTGTTGGATAGCTCTGACCTGGCGTCACCATGTTAGGCTTTAACAGCGTTCCTTCGAGGTATACGTGATGATCTGAGAGTGCCTAAATAAATGTATATTGGAGCGTATATTAATTATCTAATAATAAATTCGGGTAAAGAGCAAAATTCACAATCTTTTTTTTCTAACGGAAGCTTGAGATACCTTGTAAACCGCTGCAAGAACCTCTTCTGTGACTTGTTGACAACGGGCGAGATCATGATCACCGTCAGGAAGAATTTCAGGTTCTACGATGGGTACGATCCTGGCACTTTGACAGATTGAAGCATAACGAGCCAACACATTAGCGTTCTCCATGATGGCGAGTTTGCTCGGGGTATCTTTCGTGATCTTCAATACGCATCGCCACTTAGCGAAGTGACATCCATCCTTTTTGTACTGGATACAACGTGTCTGGAGGTCGTCGAGACCCTGAGTCGTGCATTCGTTATTCGTGCCGAAGAGCGGAACAACGCCCTTGTCGACTTTAATACCGGGGATGATGTTTCGTTGCTTCAGTAACTCGACGAACGGCGTATTGTCGTCGGCCTTTTGATAGAGAGTCTCATGAAAGAGGATCACTCCAGAAATGTGCTGTCCGATAACGTCCTGAAAAGAAACAATGTCAAATATATTATACGCATATATTTTCTATACTGCAATTATGATAGAAAAAATTATGAACGAAAAATATGACAGAAAAATATTGCAAATACTAAAGTTTTAATAAAAATAATTAATATTTTACACTATATAAATTAAATGTTTATGCAAGTTAATTTTTGTGCAAATTCTTTATTAATCTAAACGTACTTTCGCTGTAGTGAAAAGTAGTTGTCTGTAAGCCCTGCGATTTTCCTCAGTATTTTCGACATTGATATCCTGAAGACGTTTGCCAATCGTTGTAGTCGACTCGTCAGCAGCCAGGATACCTCTACCAGGTGTCACGATTTGCTGGGCAATCGTGCGTAATTCTTTTTTCAGCTCGGGTTCAAGTTTGTTATACTTTTCCGCAACCATTTTCTGCAACATGCGAAGAATACTTCATTATCCAATTATATAATTGTATCCAGTTAAGCTTTCATATAATTGTATCAAGTTAAGTTTTCATATAATTAGTAAAAATTATGAATTCTCATAATATGCAAACTGCATCTTAATCGAAGATTGAAATAAAATTAACTTGAATTGTTAACATCGTAACCTCCTTTCTTCTCCATTTTAAAAGTAAATAAAATATATCTACCTATATAGATCATTTGAAATTATTAACAGTTATCAATTCACCAAAAAGAATTTGATTACTCGCGATTCATAACTTTAATGATTTCCTTGTTCTAATTAATACGATGCATTAGAGACATCAACCATTTGTAATATTGTAAAAATTAAAAGTGATTATATCATGTAATAAAATTAAGCAATAATTTCTTAGAGCATTGAACTCTCATTGTCAGTATCGAATGTATTAATTACAAACTATCTATAGATCAAAACTTTTATTTTTCTCAGAATTAATATCTGTCCTTTTTTTCTCTAGACACCTAGAGAAAAAAAATATCTGAAAGGGTTTTTCAAAGATATCCAGGATAATTATGAGCGTCCGGAGTTTTAGGGAATCTTCTAAATTTTTTATTTTAAATTCCTTTTCTACAATATTCTGCATTAGTCCTAATTTACAGTAGATGTAGTAATCCTTAAAGTATAAAAAACTGACTAATCATAGTTGAATATGAGGAGAATAATCGACTATATAATCGAATATATAATTAGTCAATTTCTTACATTAAAATAGTATTGCTATTGAACAATTACCAGGTGTACAAGTATGAAATGATTTTTTTCCAAAAAAAAAAAACCCGTTAAATTCGGAAGAATAAAAAGAGATTTATTCAAAGTATGCTCCATTGCTAGTTACACATTTTTCCCATCTTTCGGGAAATTTGTGGATACCACGCCAGTAAAAATCTTCCCCTTTTGCCGCGAATCATTCATCGAGCCATTTTTTCACATCTTCGTACGAACCAAAGCGCTGCTCAGCAAGTGCGTGACCCATCGATGCAAACAAGTGGTAATCGGAAGGAGCCAAGTCTGGTGAGTAAGCCGCATGGGGTAGAACTTCCCAGCTGAGTGCTTCCAACGTGTTCCGAACTGATTTTGCCGTATGTGATGGAGCATTGTCATGGAAAAAAATGACTTTGTGTTGCCTCTTTTGGCAACTCTTATTCTGGTCGTTTTTTAAGTAATGAACGGTTCAAATCGATCAATTGTTGATAGCGTTTGGTATTAACTGTTTCGCCAAGTTTCAATAGCTCATAATAGACCCTTCTGGTCCCACCAAACACAGAGCATCGTCTTCCTGCCAAAGCGATTCGGTCTTGCGATCGATGTGGATGGTGCGCCTGGGTCTACCCATGATTTTTTGCGCTT
>NW_012130090.1:691773-704685 GCF_000143395.1 Atta cephalotes
GCGATTCTCAAAAAAAATCCACTTTTCATCCTGAGTAACGATACGATGCAAGAATGACTTTCTTCTGTATCGTTCGAGCAAAATTTCACATGTGTTTTTGCGCCTCTCCATCTGTCTTTCGTTCAATTTATGTGGCACCCATCTGCCGACTTTCTGAATCTTTCCCATCTCTCGTAGGCGATTGGAAACAGCTTGTTGACTAACGCTCAATTGCTCTGCGAGTTGTTTTTGTATTTGTGAATCATCTTCATCCAGCAATACTTGCAATTCCATGTCTTCGTACTTTTTGGGCGGTTTTCCGTGTTCCTTGTCTGCAACATCGAAATCTCCAATTTTGAAACGCTGAAACCATTGTTCACACGTTTTTTGCGATGGAGCATGTTCACCATAACCTTCTCCAAGTAATCGGTATGATTCCGCAGCAGTTTTCTTCAAATAAAAACAAAATATTAATGCTGTCCGCGAATGCTCCTTATTTGGTACAAATTTCGTCATATTAAACACAGCAACACAATACTATGCAAACACTTTTCAATCAAATCAAATCACTTTGCGCGTTTGACACTTGTTGATGGTACAATAAAATGGCATATAATGTTAAATCTTTGTACTTCACACTGCATTGGTGCGCCATCTGTTTCTCAAATCGTTTCATTTCATACTTGTACACTTGGTAGATGTGAAATAATTATTCGTTTACTGTTTTGTTGTTTATAAATTTTACTAACCGACACGCATTTTTATATGTGTCCAGGATTTCAAGCAAATGTCCGGATTTTTGGCTTGTAAGTGCTAGTTTTGAAAATTTTGATATGGCAACCCTACTCAGGATGATCAAAGCGACAATTCAATTATAGCGTCACCGAACGTAAACAAAAACACATCTCGACGTTGTTGGGTACGTGCACGTATGTACATATGTGAAAAAATGAAAAAAACAACGGTGATAATAATAAACGCGATGCACATTCACGCTGCGGAATGGAATCATGAAGGATGATCGTTGCAATTATGATGCTATCGTAATACTTATACGTAGATGACCACATTTTTTTAAAGAAAATAAAGGACAAATCTGAAAATTTTAGGGCTTTGTTTCTACATGTTTTCAAATCAGTTTGTGACTGTCAAGAATTTGCGCATCATAAAATTTTATTGCATAATATAATCAAATTAAAATAATATGCAACTTTCTGATAGTTTTGAAATTTATTTTATTGAATTGAAACAACCCCTGATCTGAAATAACAAAAAATTCGAAGTAATAAAAAAATGAAAACAACTCTAGTTTGAATAAATTCAATTTAAAAAATTAAGAAATATATTAGGTGTACAACTTTGCTTCCGCCGTTTTCCTATAGATGGCTTTAGCGGTAAGTGGTGGTCGAAATAAATAGATCATAGACGTCATACAATAAACTTAGGCATCTGTCAACATAACCCCCATAGAAACATTAGTCGATTTGTGTCTGCATCATAAAGTTATTCTCGATTGAAAATGTCAATTTATGAGCCAAATTCTCGTCATTTGCGGAAGGTTTTAATTTTTTGCTTCAATATGAAGAAATCTGCGGCTGAGGCTCATCGAATGCTCTCAAATACTTATGGTGAGGCTGCTATTAGTGAAAGAACGTGTCGTGATTTCAATGCTTCAAGAACGGTGATTTTGACGTCGAAGACCGGCATAGCGGTGGAAGAGAGAAGGTTTTCGAAGATGCAGAATTGGAGGCATTACTTGCAAGCAAGTACTCGTGTCAAAATCATGAAGAATTGGCACGATCATTGGGAGTGACTCAACAGCCATTTCAAAACGCCTCAAAGCCATGGGAATGATCAGAAGCAAGGAAATTGGGTGCCGTACGAACTGAAGCCGAGAGATGTTGAACGGCGTTTTTTTGCTTGTGAACAGCTGTTTGAAAGGCAAAGATGGAAGGGATTTCTGCATCGCATTGTGACTGGGGACGAAAAATGGGTTCATTACGATAATCCCAAGCGCAGAAAATCATGGGAAGTTCGGCCATGCTTCCACGTCGACGGCCAAACCGAATATTCACGGCTCCAAGGTCATGCTCTGTATTTGGTGGGACCAGCTCGGCGTAGTATATTATGAACTGTTAAAACCGACTGAAACAATCACAGGCGATCGGTATCGAACACAATTGATGCGTTTGAGCCGAGCATTGAAAAACAAACGGCCGCAATACAACGAGAGACACGATAAAGTGATTTTGCAGCATGACAATCGACCCCCCATATTGCGAAAGTGGTCAAGACATACTGGAAACGTTGAAATGGGAAGTCCTACCTCACCCGCCGTATTCTCCAGACGTTGCTCCCTCTGACTATAACTTGTTTCGATCAATGGCACACGGCCTGGTTGACCAGCACTTCCGGTCTTATGAAGAAGTAAAAAATTGGATCGATTCGTGGATAGCCTCAAAAGATGACCAGTTTTTTCGACGCGGGATTCGTACCCGAAAGATGGGAGAAAATAGTGGCCAGCCAAATAAATAGTGGACAATAGTTTGAATCATAAATGTATAACCAGTTTTTTACAATAAAGCCTCGAATTTCGGAAAAAAAAACGGTGGAAGCAAAGTTGTACACTTAATAATTAACAAAAATTGTATTTATATATATGAAACTGTAAAATATTTTCCATAAAAATTTGCTCATTAATATAATATTATATATATTGAAAGTTATATACATTGAAAGACTAGATAGAAAAAATTTTTCCGTAATGTCAAAATAAAGCACAGTATTGGAAAATAAAAGACAAAATTGAGTTTTGAAAAAATAAATAAATCTAAGGGACAGCTATCTAAAATAAAGGACTATCCTTTACAATAAAGGACATGTGATCATCGTAATTATATAAGTCACAATTGATGAACTTATATCGTTTGTCGATATAATCTATTTCGCACTCCCACCAACGAGAAACGCGACTACAAGTAAGAATAGTGAGCAATCTTTAATAATTATTGACCGTTATGAGAAAAAAAGAAAAAGGAAGAGAGAGAGAGAGAGAGAGAGACAGAGAGAAAACAAATTCAATAAATTGGGATTAAAAAAACGAAAAAAGATAAAGCACATAACATGGACATAGTGCATCGAGGCATAATAGGCTCCGCACGGCTTAATATGTCCCTCGATTATATCTTGTTCGTTCGTTGCATAGCATAGTTATTTAACGAATAAATTCACGTGTGGTCTCACATGGCCGCGAATCATCCGTTCAGTATTCTCAATGCATCCCCGCCAACGCTGGCGTAGATATAGGGTGTATCTCGCTAGGATATACTAGCTGCATGCAGTACAGACTGTGATCACAAGGAGAAAGAGAAACGAAGAGAGGATTGCGAGAGCAAGCGAGAATATTTGAGGGTGGCGGAAGACCATTATATGTATTCCATATCGTCGTACATATTGGCAAGAAAGAGAGAATGAGCTAACCGCAATGCAGCTTAAATAGCACGCGCAGATGTCCTCTGCGCGCGCGACGCAGCGCACGTGTTTCGATAAATCCCTGCCCATCCTGAATTTTGAATTCTTATACGATCTGAGATGATTGACGCCAATATCGTAATTCCGCCATCGTGTTGAAATTTTAGTACCGGTAGTTTTGACGGATCTTTCGCGGCATTATAATCATTTCATTCACTGGTTAATATTGTCTGTAAGTTTTAACCAATCTTGTTTTATCCTGAAGAAATTCTGGAATTGAATGCTGAAAATATTTATCCTGGCGAGAAGTGATTGAATTGATAAAAAATAATATATGTATACATATACAATAAATATCTCTGTACATTTTTTATTTGTAACAATTGAAGGATTTAATCAATTTAATGCAACTATAGGAAAATTTCTCTCTATATGTATTTATAATACTTGAATATCTCTATAATAATATATACTTTAAGGACATTCTCCGAAAAATCCATTTTCTTTAGATTTTTCTGAAACTTATAGAAAAAGTTTGTTTTAGTGTTCTGAATGCTTTGAAACTCAGTAGCTTATCCGGAGCGGGATTAAAAATCGAGATATTCCACTTCAAAGTTGAAGCGTTTAACATAGGATCTCTATCTAAAGCTTATTCGAAAGTGGTCTTTTTATTCACTGCAAAAAAGTTTTTCTTTACAATTTTTTTGAAATAATGAGTCATAAAACTTGATATCACGAGGAATAATATAAAATTTGCCTGAATATAGCTTTTGATATATGTTTTTAAGAAATTATTTAGCAAAGTAAATAATTCCGTTATTTTTTCGACCGGCGATAGTAGCAAAGGTGGGAGGTATTGACGACTCGTGTAGGATATGCTCAATATGCGGCGCGCGACAACAGAAAGCCCGTACTCTTTCAGAAAATTTGATTGAATGACATGGAATTTTTACAATTAATTAATAATATCAGTATGTTAACTATTATGCCTTAGCTACACCTATCGTAATGATGCAATCATAGTCGTAAGGAAGAGAGCTATCGTAACATTACCTGTCTACATAAAATCGTAAGCTAATAGCGAAACAGAATGTTAGGGCCGAATGTTGTGAGTATCGTTTTTTATCATGAAGAATAACGAACAATAATGAATTCGGAAAAGACATTATCGAAGGCGAAGGTTCATGCTTATTGATCTCGCGATGCTCGTGGATCTCACTTAACCTCATTGTTATTGATCATCGTATCACCAGAGAAACATCGTAATTGTAAAAGTTAAAATTGAGTCTTGCGACGAGCTTACGATTGCGATTGCGACGAGCGTTACGATCATCGATTAGATATAGCTGGACCTTTAAACAACAATGACATTGTCCTTCTGTCAATGTAATTAATTTTCTGTTTTTGCTGTAATTCGACGTAACAACAAAATTATAAAAAGTCTTACTGTGATCAAATAAATTATTTTCATATATAATTCAATGTGTGTATAAGTTAATATTTATAAAACTGTTACGTCGTATACTGCGTTATGAAATGAACCCGAATCTTCAGACTCCAAAAAGTCTTTGGTTAATGTTTCTAAATAATTTGAATTGATTGAGGCCTTTTCTCTCCGGTAACATTTTTTTTAACATTATTAATGTGTCAGAGAAACCTGCGATACCGAAATCATTTAGCATATTTTTTAGTTTTAGAAAGTGAATCTAAAAATTGTTTAAACGACTCTAATGTATCAACAATAGTAAAGTTTCTACTTCTTTGTCTCGATGATAAATTATTGTTTACTGACACAGTTCCGTAACTATACTTGTACCGGTGAAAATTTGTTTTGAAGATTACATAAACATTAAAAATTTTATTGTTGCATATAGCTGCAATTTGCTGCAAAATATTAGCATAATTAAAAAGTCGTTTCCAAATCGAAGTAAATAATATTGTTTGCAATGTTTAATATTTCTCCATTTTTATTTATATTAATATTATTCATTGCTTCATTAATTCACACATCAATAATTACTTTATGTAGTTCATATAAAGCCTTCAGCTTTTTCCATAACTTTTCTTAAATTTTCTTTGTTTTTTAATTGGATTCTCAAATTAATCTTTTGTTCTTTACTTATCTCTCACTGCCCTTTTAGATCGCTTATTGTTCTGATTTAATGCATATTTCGCTGTATGAGATCCTCGTGGTCGCAATTTTTCTTAAACATTTAAAATACTGCTTTCTCCATCATTTTTTACGCAGACGCTATTCGCTACCCTAAAATCATACGCAACGCTTCTGCTGAAGTATTTATTTTTGTGCGTTTTATTAGCTACAATATTATTGAAGCTCTCGTTCTCTTGATAGATGCCAATATAGAAAATGTGCATATGCTGCATATTTACCAAAAAATTGTATTGATTCTTGGTATAAAGTTTGATCAGACAAATTAATCGCTTTTCTCTTTCAATTTGCATCCGTCCGCAATTCTTGTGATTATCAAATACATAATTTGGTATTCTTTTCTTTTTATTTGTATTGCCTATCACTTTGGCCTTTATTTTGTGAGATTGCATAAGAAAAATATTTTTTTTAATTTGTAATAACGCCTTTTCTTTTCAATTATTTGTACTTATCACACATTTTATAAAGTACATTAGAAAAATTTTTACTCAAATGATTTTTATCAGTCAATTTATAAAAATTAACATTTGATTTGTCTTTTCGAACTACTGCAATTATCGAACTATCTTCATCCCCGATGACAACCTGTAGACAACCTATAAACAACCTGATCTAGACCTCTTGAAGAATATTACTGTGATTTATTAGCTGAACTCCAGTATTTGCCTCCATCGCCTTAGTGCTACCGCGAAAATTTATGGTCTTCTTTTTAATGACCTAATTCACACTTTAAACATTTTCTGTTTCTAGTAATTCAGAATTTTTCCCAATAAAAAATCAAAAAATCAATTATAGTGTTATAATCATTCAAATTGTCAGAGCTGTGACCATTTCCTCCCTTGGATCAGCCTGTATCATATGAAATAATATTTATAATTTCTCCTAAATTCTTATCAAATTTACTATTTTCTATTTGTATAGAGTTAATGATGCCTAGATATGGGTAAATATCTTTAACAATATCCTATGGCCTAAAAAGTTTATAAACACATGAATGAGAGAAAATAAGACTTTATTTATATTCTACAAAATAAAAAAATCATCAAAATAGCATAAATCATTTTTTACAATTATTTTTTATTTTGTAGTTTACATAATTATAACATATTAAATTTGTTCAATTGTTCACATATCTTATAATTGTTCACACAAGTTCAATATTTTTGATCTCTAGCTTTCTTCTTTTTAAAGCAGCTCGTTTATAATTGTCAGTTGCTTCTAATTCAATTGCTGATCAATCATTTTTATGTCATTTGTATAAGTCATTTGAACAACTTGGAATATCTACACATGCTAGGATTTTATTCAAGCCTGTGTTTCAACCTGGCACCTAAAACATGACAAAAGTAGTATATTTAAGATTATTTTTTAAATTATTTCTTTATGTGTAATATTTATATTAATTATTTATATATTTATTAATTTATATTCTTAATTAAAAAGCTTTCATTTAATTTTGATAATTAATCTTTGCGTTATTAAATTGTTGAATATATATTTTTTTGAAATTTAAAAAAATATTTATTTCAGTTTATTTTAAAATATAATTCAATTGTCAAGTACATTCACTTAGATATAAATATTTTTAAATAATAGATACATTTAATAATAGATACATTTAAATTAAATGATTACAGAAATGACTTACCAAGTATAACACCTGCATTAATGTGTGAAACATTATTTTCAATCATTCCAGTGTGCACTGAATTAAAAAAATCACATTGATCGCATTTTATCGAAAACTAAATGGAAAACCAATTCACTTTTCCTGTGTCACTTTTTCTAAATCTAGAAGACTTTTGCATTTCAAGCATTTCAGATTTCGCTAGATGTTTCAACTAGACAATGCAACTAATTTCTGTGATCTTTATTTTGTTCATTTAAAAAAAGTTGTTGAATTTTTTTCTTTTTTACAATTGACATAGCTGCTAAGGCTCTGCCATTTCTCGCACTTTTCTTTTTACTAATAAAGCGTCTGTTTTTATTCCGTGGATTCGACATTATTTACAGTGTCTATAACCTCACTAATTCAACGCACGAATATAAAGACGGAGAGAGAATGCAGCGTTGCCGCAGCAATTGCACAGAATGACGCAGTAGGATCATTTTTGCGCTTCTGCGCATAAGCGGCAGAACTAAAGAGCGGAGTGGTATTCAACTATTGTATATATTTTCTGTATATGGGGGCGATTGCGTTAACGCAAATAAACTTTAGGTTGAGCACAACTGCAGTCGGAGAATATTCTTAATATACTCTTTCTTTTGCGAGGAACCTAATCTTAAGTCTAAAAAAAAAACCTATTCGATTTTCAAAATTCTAATTTTTAGATCGTAATAATTAACAATGTTATCGCCGAAGAAGAGAATCAATAAAAAATAATGATGAACAATAACAAAAATAATTTAATTTTCTTATTATAAGAGCACGCACACACACACGCACACACACACACACACACACACACACACACGCGCGCGCGCGCGCGCGCGCGCGCGCGCGCATACGCACACATGGAAAGTAATTTCAATACTCTGTTGAGAGCATTATATATGCATAAATATATAACATTGAACATTACTGTATTCTTGATAATTTCGAAAAAGTTTATAGAATGTAATATATGTACCTATATCATGTGGCAAAGCTAAAGATTAAATTCACGAAAAAATACGAGATCACAAAAAGCAAAGTATGTATCCAGCTGCTATTACGAAAAGAATTGCAAGAAAATGGTGAGCTAAAAGTACGAGAGTTTCAATTCCTATTCATTTAATTATATTTTTTTAAGTTATTAAATAAAAACAAATTTTTGAATGTATTTTTCTTAATTATAATATAATAGAAAAATTATTTTATTATGTTTATTTTGACAATTTACTCATATCTAAAAATTAAAACAATTATTAGAATTATGTTATAAAATTTATATAAGCATAGAAAAAATTACTTGTAAAAGTGCGGAGAAAACATTCTTGCGATAGACATACCACGCAATTAAATGCAACATTTGCAATTTTTCTCGAATCGGAATGAATATAAGTACAAGATGGTGCAATTTATCCGTTTTCAAATGAAATTGAAATTTAAATAATCGTACGAGTGTGTTATTCTTTCTTTTGTTTCTATCATCTCGATAAAAATAATCGCAAGTTTAAAAAAACCATAATCTTCGTAAACATTCACTTGAATATTTTTTGCACAATAAAAATAAAATTAAAAAGATTTTGTTCTTATACCGGGTTTTCAAAATAAAGCGTCACAAATTTTTATCACGGAAACACGCATTATTGAGAAAAATTGTTCAGATAAAAGTTATAGGGTTCAAAAATATCTATTTACTGATATCAGTTTTTTCTTTCAGACTTTGAATGGCATCACTAAGGTCACATCGATTTTTTAAAATGAAATACCCTACTTTTGATTCCAGACTCTAATAGCCGAGAGCTTTCCAAAACTATAATAAAGTTACTTTTTATCGAGTACTTTTCGAGTTATGATACTTGAAGATTACAATACCACATGGACATTAGCCAAGATATCCAACTGACTAAAACTTCTTGAAAATTGTTCAGGATAATCATGGATAATATTTTTTATTTGTTAAGATCAAGGCCATTGAAGATTATTCCTCTTATTTTCATTTTTGCATTACAACAATTTTTGCACTATAACAATTCATTTTTATGTAAAAATGAAAATAAAAGGCACAACCTTCAATGGCTTTAATCTTGACAAATGATCCAGGACATAATCTTGAACAACATTCAAGAGGTTTTAGCTAGACGACCGGACACTTTGGGTAATGCTAATGTCAGCGGTACTGAAACCTTCAAGCATCATAACTCAAAAAGTACTTAATGAAAAAATATTTTCTTACATTTTGAAAAGCTCTCGACGACAGCTATTAGATTCTGGAAACAAAAATAGGGTTTTCTATTTAAAAAATTCGATCTTGGCGGCGCCACCCAAGATAAAATTGATAAAATCAGTAAATAGACTTTTTCCTATAACTTTTGTCTGAACAATTTTTCTCAATAATACTGTGTTTCTAATAAAAATTTGTAACGTTTTATTTTGAACACTCAGTATATTAAAGTAAAAAATTTTATACATAAATGATCGGTTCAAGTAGAGAACAATTAAATTTGAAAAAAGAAAAAAGAAAGAAAAAATTTATCTTTTAGAAAGGCTGAAACTATAGAGTAATTTAAATTCTTGATCAATTTTGGCTAAAAAGTCCTGATAAAAACATCTATTTTTATTTTTGTTGTACAATAGTAACAAACTGTCTAAAATAATTTACAGATTTAGATTGCAAGGAATCCTGAAGATGATTAGTCATATTGAAAATCGCACTTACATACAGACGATTTACATGTCAATGACATATCACTTCAATCACGCACCTCACTCACGCACATTACGCCACACGTACATATAAACTTTCGTATAACAATTACATTTAATTAGACGTTTAACAAGAGGATGGCATGAATTGCGAAATACGAATTGGAATGTGCCGAAAGATGGAGTCGAGAGTGTAAAATATGTAAAAAAATTTAAGTGAATGAACTCTTTGCATGTAAAGTTGGGCAATCGGCCTGCTGTATGGTAAGTACTGTGAATAAGTAAGAGTAAAGCAAAAAGCGCGATGGATGAGAGACGCGCGCGTCTACTACTTTTACATCTGATCCCTATTTATTCACAGTACTTACTGTGTAGTAGGCTGATTGCCTAACGCAAATATCTTTTAAACAAAGGCCCATTCACCCAAATCCTTTTATACTTTTACACTCTCGACTCCGTCTTTTGAATAGTATACGGTACATTCCAATTCGTATTTCGCAATTCGTGCCATTTCTTTGTAAGTCCAATTTTAAGAACTTCACATTGTTTCTTCATGCAAACTATTAGTCTGTAGACTATTATTTCGTAAGTACAGATTGCACAGTTTTTATATGAAGCAAATGTTGTCACGACGTGACAGTTCTGGAACGTTATATATTGGACTAAAAAATAATAAAGGTCTCAATTTCGAAATTTTTTGTCGTTTTCAGCACAGACTCCATCTCATAGACACGCATATAATTTTACTTCATATAATATACTCATTACTTCATATAATCAGTTTATGTAACTATTATATTATTTCGTTATTTATATTATAATAAACGAACAGCAATATAACATTCGTTTCATATTATATAACAATTGTTTCGTTGATATTATATTATATCGTTGATATTAATACTATATATTTAAATTATGATCTAATATCGCGGTCCCTATCCGCGGAATCACGAAGCTCTGTGCTAATTGAGTTTCGAGCTATCGAGCACGATAAAGCATGACACACGTTATTACGTGTGTTTTAACAATTTGTTATTACTTCTATAGAAGAATATACTAGTGAATTCAGTCGCTTGCATTACAAATTATATCAGTATATTAAAAGCTGTTCCATGAAATTAATGAAGTTAAATGTAAAAGTGATAACTGTTGAGTTTAGCCTCCATATCTCCGATGTTGATAAAGTTCATTTGCACAAAATAAATGAATTTGGCAAATCAAGTATCTCTGCCTCGTGATGGATCGAGATTTTAATTGTTAAAGTAACAACTATTCAAGTTAAGAAATCTGTCATAGAGATAGACATGAGAACATGTAAGAGGCTATAATATAAATACTATGTACTTCAATATTACACAAATTCTTTGTTTTAAAAATAAATTCTCTGCTTTAAAAATACAAATTTTCTATTTTAAAAACACATATTCTTTATTCTAAAAACCCTAGTAGCAAAGCCTGCGGAAACAAATTTTGAGCAGGGCTTGCTATCAATTTTTGATTGCAGAAAAGTAATAAATTGTATCCAGAGTCAGTATTATTTTGACAAATTGTTGTCAGAAATATGACAAGTCTATTGGACATGCTTTGCCAGCAGATTGATAGCAGAAACTGAATCCTGCTGAATATAACCTAGATAGTAGATAAAGAGCAAAATTACTTAAATCAAGCAAACTTTGCTCGATTTCAGCCATCAATCTAATGGCATAGTCTGTCAGCAGATTTTGTTGACAAATCCATAGCCAAATGCGAACACAAATATAATTTTGTCAAAATCTGATCGAATTTGGTGCCAATTTGATCCCAAATTGCTAACATTTTGCTATTAGGGAATATATATTGGGAGTACAAATTAGTTCGGTCCGTTTCCCTAAAGATTGCTGTTGTGAATAGTTCATAGTGACAGCTGATTTTGGCGATTTCAGAGAGATTAAATATCTGCTAATAATATTCAGTTTATAATATCGCTTTGAATTTCATACAAAAACCTTGATTTTTACTGTGTTTGAAATGTCGAATTTTGTGTTAACCAAGCAGCATTTGCGGGAGGTTTTGATTTTCTGCTTTAATAGGAAGAAAAGTGGCTGAAGTCCATCGAATGTTTGTCGAAGCTTATGGTGACACTGCTCCAAATGATCAATTATGTAGGGAATGGTTTCGACGTTTCAAGGATGGAGATTTCAGCGTTGAAGACATGCCTCGCTCTGGACAGCCAAAAAAATTCGAAGGCAAAGTATTAGAAGCATTACTCGAAGATCAGAGTTAAACGCAAGAGGAGCTTGCAGAATCATTGGGGGTAACTCAACAAGCCGTTTCTGTACAATTGAGAACTATGGGAATGATTCAAAAACAAGGAAATTAGGTACCTTATGAATTGAAACCGAGAGATGTTGAAAGGCGATTTTTCACTTGCGAACAACTGATTCAAAGACAACAGAGAAAAAGTTTTTTGCATCAGATTGTGACTGGAAATGAGAAGTGGGTATTTTACGATAACCCCAAGAAGAAAAAATACTACGCTAAGGTCAATCATTGCCATCGACCTCAACATCAACACCACGGCCGAACATTCATTGTTCGAAGATCATGCTCTGTATGGTGAGACCAAAAGGATCTTGTTTACTATGAGCTGCTGAAACCTGGCGATTCCATTACGAGCGATCGGTATCGGCTACAATTGATTCGTTTGAGCCGTGCATTGCGAAAAAAACGACCGGAATACGAACAAAGACATGATAAAATTATTCTTCTTCATACCAACGCTCGGCCTCATGTCGCTAAAGTCGTAAAAAAAATCTGGAAACGCTCAAATGGCATGTTTTACCACACCCGCCGTATTCTCCGGACATTGCTCCTTCTAATTACTGGTTGTTCCGAAGGATGCAGCAAGTCACCGGTTCACTTCTTTCGCAGAAATCGAAAATTGGCTCCAAAATTGGAT
>NW_012130090.1:704705-712169 GCF_000143395.1 Atta cephalotes
TTTTGTTTTGAAATAAATGCATTTTTGAACATAAAAAACGGATCGAACTAATTTGTACTCCCAATATAAATTCTTTTCTATATAATTCTTTTCTATATAATTTTTGTTTTTACAACGGAGAATTTATTTTGATTATTTATCTGCTTTAAAAACATAAACTCTCTATTTTAAAAATAAATTTTTCTGTAAAAACAAAAAAATTATATAAAAAATTTGTTTCTAAAGTTGAGAATTTTTGTTTATAAAACAGAGAATTTGTGTAACCTTTAATGCCATCGATGTGACAGATTTCCTAACTTAAATATTTGTCAAATTCAACAATTAATACCTCGATTCGTAAAACGACAAGTTTTTCTGTCAAATTCATTTCGTGCAAACACATGTCAAATAATTTTTTCAACGTCGGAAGTGAGGAGGCTAAACTCAACAATTATCATAAAAGTATATGAATGTAATATACCACAATAATGTACCATAAAATATATGAATATTATGATTAAATACTCTGAATACTCAATAATGAAATTTATAAATATATTTGTTGCTATAAATATATTTATGTGCAAACTATGAAGTTTATAAATAAATGAATTAAAATCAATTATAATACATGTCTTTTATACCCATGCAAAACAATTTTCAGGGAATATATTTTGCACATACTAATCCCAGAAAAGATCTTTGATTTTAGAAAAGATTGTTCTGTTTTTTTTTTTTAGAATTAATTCCTTTAGAATTAATTCCAGGATCTTTTCTGGGAATGTTCAAAAATATGTTCAAAAAGCATTAAATTACAATAAGTTAGGATAATGTGTAGCAACATAATAGTCACATTCTAATTTTATAACAATAACGCAACAAATTATAAAACTGTTATATGACTATTATATAACATCTTAAGTTTCATGTTATATTTATATTATGTAGCTGCAATGATTCGTGAGTGGGAAATTACAACTAACGTGAACGTAGAATATTATGAACACGTTATATTATCTGTTATATTCCATTATATAATATTACATTATATGGAAGCAATATAATAGTTATATATTTGTGTTTGCTGGGATTAATGCGTATACTTTAATCCTGAAAAGTTTGAAATCAGCAAGAGAGGAAAAAAGTAATAATTGTTATACAAAAATGATATGATTAGTTAGTAATACAGGCAACTTTAGAATTTCCTTAACAGTTATTTTATATGTAATATTAATGTAAATATTATAACTTAAGAACAAATCACGGTAACATCAAAACGAATTAAAATAAATCATAATTGATATTTTAAAGTCATTTTGATATCATTTTGATTATAATGATCATAGGCGTCAATTACAGGAGGGAGAGGGAGGGCAGACTACTTTTTGTCCCTTCAATAAAATTATTGGGGGACAATGCCCCAATGCAATATTACATAAATACTAAGATATTACATTGCGATATATCACAATGTAATATTGCAACAATTTTGTTAAGATATTACAAATATCAATCTGCAATATTACTACAATGTCGTCCAAATATTGCAGTGTAATATATCGCAATGCAATATTACTGCGATATCATCCAAATATTATAATATATCACAGTGAATGAAGTATTAATACAATATCAGTCCAATATTGCGATACATAAATTTAATAAGATTTTCACTAGTTTTAAGAAATTTAAATTGTTAAACTTAAATGATTTTTTTTTATCCAATGTTAAAACGAATTCCTTTTTTTAGGTGAATCACCGTTTTATATAAAAAAATTTTTAATTGGTTTGTTTGACTTGATTATGAATTCACTCCATTGTAGTTATATTTAATATTCATTTATAATTTTTTTATTTCTCTAATATTCAATGTTTTTCACTTGTTCTTAATTTTTTTCATGCGCGGAGCCAAACAATATATTATTGAAACATATACAACTCAGTAAACATAATGTTACATGTAACATTAATGCAATGTCAGCTCAACAAGATAACTATGACATTGCATGTTACATGTAACATTGTGTTTACTGGGAAGTCGATGTTCCAACATTCGCGGTTCAAAATATAATATAATACTAAGCAAGGTTTAGAAAAATCTTCAAGTAAAACATTTATTTATGAATTTTTATTTTAAATAAAAACTTTTAAGGGTTTCAATATGACTTCCTACAGTATAAAATATTACATCGCTATTGCAATATTTTAATACTGCACAAGATTACAAAATGCATTACAGCAATGCAGCTGCAAATACATTGTTGCAATGTTGCTTTAATATTTTATTGGAATATTAATAATTGGAATATTAATTTTATTGGATATATTGCAACAATATTGAAAAATAGTATAATTTTAATATTTTATAAAAAAATATTGCAATTTATTGTTACAATGTTACAATTTAGTAGTATATTTAGGGAAATATATGTTGTTATAACATTACGAAATAATAATTTCACTTTAATTAATTGCTAATATATTGTTTAGCACTATATTTCAAAATACATAAAGTCATACGATAAAGTTATGATGAAAAAATATTCGGGGGAAAGTAAATCCAAAAAAGATTGGGAATGTTAGGAGACTCATAAACTCGATTTACTCCTTTTTATAGGTCTTCTGGACATTTTTCTCCTTATGAGAAGCGTATTCCTCTCGTGGCAGGGCCGCGTACTTATTTATTGAATTGTGATATTGCAAGAATACATTACAATATTTTCTACAAAATAAAAATTACAATATTATACAATATTGTTGCGATATTTTTAATAAAATATAATATTGCAGCAATATTGCTATTATATGTTAAAGAGATAAGTACGTGGCCTAGTCACAAGAGGGACACGCTACTCATAAGAAGAAAACGTCCAGTCTTATAAGAAGGAATACGCAAATTAGTGTGTCTCCCAATCTTTTTTGGTGTGCTTTCTAGGCCTTCGGTTTTTTTTATCTATGACTATAATATGTATTTTAAAATGTACTAAGCAATAATATTTTAGTATTTAATAAAACTTTTATTATTGTGATTAATAATTGTAATATATCATATAATGTTGCAATATATAATATTGCAGAAATATTTCTAGAGTTTTTGCTGACATTTATTATTGTAGCGATACTTATACAATATTATTGGTATATTATCATGTAATATTACAGTATACAGAAATACTATCGCAATATTGCAAAACATTAACATATGTAGAAATATTACCTAATATTATAGTAATTTTACAAAAATATCACAGAATTATTTCTGCAATGAATTTGTTGCGGACATTTAATTGCAGTGATATTTATATAATACAATATTACTGACTATATTATTATGTAATATTACAACAAATTTGTAATATTATTGCAAGATTATATAAGAACATGTAATATTACAATATTACAGGCTGCGTGGGTATTAACACTCAAGGAGCATCCAGGGAATCCAAGCATGCTTTAGAATTTCTAAGATTTGTTTGCATGCTCCTGCTTTCTCGAAAATCCTACTCATTCAAACACGTTCGTTAAAATGAATAGAAGCTACGATAGGAACACATTGAAGCATGTATGCGACGCGAACAAACTTCTAGTGTCCCTACATATATCTTAGACCATATATTACTAAACAGAGCAAGTCTTTTGTAAGTGAAGCCAAGTAGATTGAAAAAGAAGAATAGATGATGAGCGTAGTTGGTAATGCGCATGACCGAGGTCGCGCGCAGGCGAATTACACACAGCGAATTACAGCACATCTGATATATGAAATGAAGGTTAAGATGCCATTAAAAAAAAGAAGAATTGACATACTTATTATCATTTATTTACAATAATTAAAAAGCAATTACGAAACCTAACCTCTAAACTAACATTACAAATTCCGTATATTAATACTATACTCACAAGTAATTAAACTTACGGGTAATATATAAACGCCTGATCTTCTTCTTTGCAAATACATATTTGTGGCAATATATTGCCACAAATTGTCACTTATAATTTCCATTCGTAGAATCAAACACAGTTCACGAATAATCAATGTGCTTTCTAGTTTATGATAAACGATACACTTTATTCAATTTGAGCATTCACCGCATCCGCGCGTATCTGATTGTAGACTGGAGCATGCGCATTACAATCTATGAATCTCATCTCTCCATCCTTGTCAATCTTCTCGGCTTCAGCCGAATATACAGGGATTTTCGGAACACAGTCGCATGCAACTTGTATACATTTCAACTGTGTTCCGAAACGCATCCATATTGAATCTGTAAAGGCATTTCTGTTCGCAAGAGAAACCTGAGAAAATAAGAGAAACTTTTTCCTGTAATCACAAAATATTGTGCACTATAGTCCTCTGATAAAGTGAATGTCAACTATACAACATTATCCATTTTTTTGCGATGATAGAAGTAAATCGCTGAAAGAGTTAAAATCTCCATTAATTTGATTTTAATTATTTCAGCGATTTATTTCAATAGCACCGTAAAAAAATGGATATTGTTGTGTTCCCTCCCCTCTCCAATATTTCTCGATTGCTTCCCCAATATTTTTCACAAATCGGCACCTATCATAATGATTGTTCTGCTTGGGAAGATACCTGAGCCGAATAATTAGGCCCCCCTAATTAATTTTCTTTTTCAAAAATTCTATTTATGGAGCTATTAAAATAAACTAAGTAAGAATCAAATCTTTATTTCAGTCAATCATAAAAATAAGATATATTGTTTATATAGAATATTTGTAAATGAATAAAAACGATTTCTTTAAATTCTGATATTGGACCTTATTACATGCACATGAATATAATAAGGCCCAAATAAAAAATTAATCAAAAATAACAAAGAAAATAAACATTATCTTTCTAAATCAGTTTTAAAATGATTATTAATAAAAAGGAAATTCCTTAAGGTTCTACTTTCAAACATTATAATTATCTTTAATTTTATCTGTAATTAACTCTTTGATTTTGTATAGCAATTTAAATGCAATTTTAACTTCTTGAAAGATAGCAGTATTGAAAATCGTTATTCTCTAGTGTAAGCTGGTGTAATCATAACAAACCATAATAATCACATAAGTCTTATTAAGATAAGTACATTGCTTACAAAAAATACTTACATTTATTTCGAAAAATTGATATATTATTTTCCTTACAAAGTTAATAATATTATAATGTATTATAATGTATTATAATAAACTATGAAATTAATAACTAATATTATAATAAATAATATTATAATGTATTATAATAAACTATGAAACAATATGTACTGGTAAACTTTGCAGCGAATTGTTATAAAAAAGGCTCATACACACAAGTTTTTGTTGTGTTAAACAAACATGTTGCTATCGAATTCTTTAATCTCTTTTTGTCTACTTCTTATGATACATTTTTTACATATACTACAGTCGTAAAACGCATTTTAAAATAATTTTGAAAAGATCTCATTTAATGTTAACCTTATTCGATTCAAGTACCTTAATCATATCATGCGTAATCATATTTTATATAATAATTGTAATTTCACAATAAGAGTTTTATTTAAATAACAAAACTTAATTTTAATTTCTACATTTTTTAATGAAATAATTCTGTTAAGGAAAGTGAAATATTTGTGACGCGAGATTATCGTTGTTTTCTGACGATATTTTGACGTAATTATTGTAATATCTCTACAGATTAGTACCTATACAGATATTAGTTGTATTGCGCGAGCTTGTATAAATCGTTCTTGTACATGGTGCAATACGATAAGTTATTTGCTAAGCCAAATTAAATGACAATTGTTTGCTGAACCATAAATGAAAAAAAATGACTTTGTACAATACTTATTCAGATACGTTAATGTAATGTTCCAAATTTACTAAAAATGTAATTAAGACGCGCGTGTACGAATAAGATTGAAAGTAGAGCACTTGCCAAACAAATATTTGTGGTCTTAGCAAGATTTGATATTATATTTATTATATATTACTATATTATATTTATATTGATACCTCCCTTTTTAACACGTATGATTATTTATTTATTAGAAAAATATTCTAATATACAATACATAAAAATAAAGAGAAAGAAAATTGAAGATATCTCCGTATATTTCATACCTTATCTTTTTAAATAATTAATAATTAATACGAATATATATATATATATACATATTAAATTAACTCAGTGTGAAACAATTAGAACAATTTAAAAAAAAATGATTTGTCGTATCATTGGTAGTTTTCCACATTCGAATCGAGTCTGTCCAACAGTTAATACACAACGATTATTTGGTGT
Organism: Atta cephalotes; assembly: GCF_000143395.1. Classification (NCBI taxonomy): domain Eukaryota; kingdom Metazoa; phylum Arthropoda; class Insecta; order Hymenoptera; family Formicidae; genus Atta; species Atta cephalotes. Next base: position 710,965 of record NW_012130090.1, read on the forward strand.
GGAGACTTGTGGTACTTGAGTTATTTTTTTAGCTGATCCACATCTGCAAGAAGGTTCAACATTGCGAAACTTGTGTGAACTTGATAACAGTCTTGCGTACATTCGCTACGCGATGTAGATATACATATATTCGAATTTCGGATATAGTCGAATTCGCAATATTTATGTATTACAATGTAAGATTGATAGACAATGTTCGCATTAATTTAAGTCATATCGTTTATTAAGAATCAATCTAGGATCAAAAATATATAATTAAAAAGTAATTTAAGTTTTTAATAGATTTACATTAGAAAAAAAATATTTGTTTTAGAAAGAATTAATTTTTTTCAATAAATATTGGATAACGATTTGTAATATACATATATATCTATTTATGAATTCTACATCATGACAAACTTCAGAAAGTGAAAGGAAAGATTTAAAAGTTTTTTTAAGCGGCACACACATATGCGGACATAAACTGCATCATCAACGAGAAAACAAATGTACGGTGTGAACATAGAAGTTGGTAACTCGCCAGACTGCATAACGATATGATATATTTAGACTGTATTTTTATGATAGCTGTCGCTATGCAGAATTATTGAAGAGAAAAGTACAAGGTGAAAGAATTATCAAAACTACTTTCTAAAAACTTGATATCAAATAAATGATGTTCACTGATATCAAATAAATGTTCACAACTGCCAGAATTGAAGAAAATATGTCAATTTTTTACTATTATATGTAGAAAAATGCAAAATATAAATGTCTTTTATATATAAGTTTATCTTCTTCTTTTTAGAGATTTTCAGAAATTTTGCGATGCTATTACATTTTATAATTGTTGTATTATAACATGGCAAAAAATAAGTATTTTTTTATGTAAAAAATTATAATAAGTAAAAAACAGTAAATAATTTTGATAGAATGTATACACAAACAAAATGTAAAATAATATATGTACTAGAATTCTAGTAAATTTTATGAAATTGAAGAATGTATACGGAGAAAAATGTAAAGTAATATTAGTTGTACAACTTTGTTTCCGCCGTTTTTTTCCCGAAATTCAAGGCTTTATTGTAAAAAACTGGTTATACATTTATGATTCAAAGTATTGTCCATCGCCACTACTTTCTTTCGGGTAGCGTACGAAAAAACTGATTATCTTTTGAGGCTATTCATGAATCGATCCAATTTTTTACTTCTTCATAAGACCGGAA
>NW_012130090.1:718668-721877 GCF_000143395.1 Atta cephalotes
CGTATTTTCTCATGTTGGTAAAAAAAAAAAAGAAAATACAGTCCTAAAAAATTAATCAAAAATTCTTAAAAAATTCTTAGAGTTCTATGTAAAGAAAATAAACAATTTTTATTTCCTGCAGTTTTTCTGTAAATAATATTTGAGTAAAAAATTATTGAAGACCAATTTTCGGCAATTTTTTGTAATTAATATTTTGTTAAATATTACTAAAATGATAGAGGATTTTTCTTCTCAGTTTAGTCTATTCTGCTCCTATGCGAAAGAATTTCTCATTATTTTCCAAACACCCTGTGTATATAATTTTATGTCTAGAGAGAAATATTTGGTTGAATTAACTGGAATTCTGGAAAATGAAGGTTTCAGAATTCTAGTTGTGTATTACACTTCTGATCAAATCTATTAGAATTCTAGTAGATTTAAGCAGAAGTGTAATACATTTAACTAGAATTCTGAATCCTTTCCACAAGAAGTCCAGTTAATTCAACCAAATATTTTTTTCTATACATAAAATTATATACTGATAAAATTATATTCTGAATCGTTTATTTTCCATCCCAGTTAATTCAATCAAACATTTTTCTCTGTATAGTAATCGCGTAATTAACTAATAATAATTTTATTTGTGTTAATTATTAAAAATTCAGTAATAATTTTTATTATATTTTGCCTTTTAGCATCTGCTTTTAAATAAATTAGTCTAATTTAATGTTTCACTTAATTTAATATTAAATTAGATAGAATATTTAATATTAAATTAGATAATATTAAATTTCACAGAGAAAACATATGTATCCTCTGTGATTTAATGGTTTATATTTAAATTATTAGTACGTTAAATAAATTATCAAATAGATTAGTTGAGTCAAATATAAATTTCCGAAAATAAATCTATCAAATTTTCTGAGAGGGAATTGATGAGATTGAGAGCACTTTAAATTATTGATCTTGTAATACATGCATACCCTATTACCTATCATAATAATACATACCTATATAGGATGATTTTAACATATTTTGCTTTTAAAATAAATGTAATGAAAATCTTAAAATTCATTTGATAGCGTATGTTTCCTTCTTTTTATATTGTATCTTCGAATAAAAAAATATATTTACCATAATATTTTTACATATATGAAGTTATTCTTATATATATATATATATATACATATATATATATATATACATAATATATATATATATACATATAAGAATAACTTCATATACTAGTAAAATATTAAATGCATTTTTTTTATCGAAATATGTATATATTTTTTCGATAATTTTGTTATTTTCAGTTTACTTTATAATAAAATATTTCTCTATTGCCTCTATTGGAATATAAATGTATACATTATAATTATACGTTTGTTAATATATGATTATGTTATAGTAATACAATATATTCGGTCATTGAAGTTGATATAATACTTAGAATGGAATAATGAACTTGTGTTTTATTATTATAGACACACAAAACTGGTATCTATTTATTCATAATAATGATATTTAATTGATATAAAATCTAAATTTAAAAAATAAAATACATATTTTAGCATTTTTTCTCTTAATAGAAAAATTTAAGGAATACTGCTCCAGCTTATTGCTCGGACTCAACTATATTTATCGAGACATGCACGTTGCAAAAAAAAAAAGATTTCTTTTGAAAGATCTTATTTAATAATTATTATTTTTACATACTCACGTATAATGGGAGTGGTTACACGTATGGCAACCGCGTATAATAATTTCATCATGACAGAGAATATAAGAATTTTGATGATAATATAAAGGCAAGACTCATTGATATTTGTTATTTGTCATTGAATAGCAAGCGGATAAGTCGCGTACAATAGTGACGAAATGTCAGTCAAGGTTAAAGGTCGTTATAGATAGATTGAGTATAAAATTTCAGATATTCCTCGAGGCAATGCGAAACGATCGATACCCAGGGAGATACGAGTAAACCATGGATACACAATTTTTTCCATCGTAAAAACGAAATAACTCACCTAATTGTAAATGAATTCGTATGTGGAAGCTGCGCGAGCGCCCGTATAATCCAGTTGATGGTTGGAGTGTGACTGAGAAAGGCTACGCCAGCTGTTGTCGGTTTCAAAGTCTGATTGTGTGTTTATGACGCGCGTGCGCTCTAACTCTTGTATATGAGGGTGCTCAACTTTATGACATTGTCAAAGACAGGATGGAAATTAACCGATTAGCTTTCGCCATATAACTTTAAACTGGAATTAAAAAGTGAACGTAATAAATCTGTAAAATTCAATTAAGTTGAAAAATTTATACAGACGAATATGTAATATAAAACATAATTCAATTATTTTAGCATTATTATTATTATTATTATTATTATTATTATTATTATTATTATTATTGAATGTTTTTCAAAAACCATCGCTAATAGAATATAACACTGAATAACATTTATTTCATAGATTATCTTCAATTAAAAATATTATTTTACGAATAAAAGTTTAGTGTTTGAGCAATTTTCTTGAACTGAAAGAGATCGCTATACTATTTCGCACTTCGCAGCACATATCTATTACGTTCTTGGCGTACCACGTAATAATGAGTTATCCAGAAACCAGGAAGGAGGACGTTGTAGTCACTAAACAGTTTGCCGAGGATAGATGATGACATATCGACCAGTAGACGGGCAATCCACAAATACGAGCATTGCATTGAGAACCGTTATTTTAGAGATCAATCAAGGGCACCTTGCTTAACATTCTTCTCGAAACTGATGAAATTTTTTAAACAGTGTTAAAGGTTGAAATATTCGTATGATTACAAATATTGTCAAACGTATATGTCTCTTTTTTTTTAATCACCAGATTGTCTTATCACGCACGTAATAGTTTATTGCTTAAGTGGGCTCAATCACTTTGGTTCTTATTTAACCAAGTGATATGATTTTTTTGGATTTTTTTTCATCAGGTTAACGTCTCCAATTTTTCATATGTCTGGTGTGTTCAAAATTTCGTATATTGTCAAGTATATGAAAATATACTGACGATAATGAATGCAATGATGGACGTATATAGTCTATCCGTCTTTAATATATAGTATTTGATAAAGGTTATACTATTCTCTAAAACTTTAGATAAAATCTCATTTTTAAGATCGAAAAATCGCCCAATTTTTAAAATTGACTCAATTTTTATTCTAGAGTAGGATTCCACTCCAAAGAA
>NW_012130090.1:727815-729341 GCF_000143395.1 Atta cephalotes
AAATGTGCTATAATTACAAAAAGAGAAAATTAAATATCTGTTTAATTCATAAGCGAACGAATGCATATTGTCTTCAACTCGTAATTTTCCCAAAGATGCTTCGGAGCACAATAGAATCTTTTTAAAAAACATTGTTTGAGCCTTATCTACATTTTTTGAATTGTTTTTCCAAATTTTCATTGTCGTATTCTAATAAAGCAAATAATATTATAAGTAGAACTTATTGAATTGTTTTTCACCAGTTTAAAATTTATCAAAGAATTAATCGATATATCATATAAATACAACAAATTCTATTTAGACTTAAACAGATTTTAAGACACCTGCAAAACACGTCCACAGCAGAAGCTATCACATGTGCTAATGGCGTTTAGATTTAATACAGCTTCTTCATCGGTTTGACTACTGCTTAAAAAAAAAATTGCTGGAACTTCCATGGTACTGTTCTTTGTAATGCTTTTAGCTTTTATACTCAGCAATCGCGATAATGTTTAAAAGCAAATATATTCAATAAAAATATATTATTAGAGAAAGATTATAATTCGCTTTATATTCTATTAAAATAAATGATACTTGTGACGTGCACTTTATTGCGTTTTTTATACCCAACAGTACCATCGCTGGTTTCAAAACCATTCCCTCTAGATACTTATGATATTCATTCAGAATATGAAACAGGATGGACATCCCTTCGTGAACTTGCAAAGCCCGATCTATACCATATTCGTCATTACTCAATATTTCCGATTGGGAACCATTCGCACACTTTGGCAAATGTTAACAAATCTGTAAAATTAAGATAAATATGTTACACAAAAATAAAAATTATGTGTTTCGCGGGTTTTCTCCGTATTCAGATCCATTCTTGGAATGCAATGTTTCGTGAACCTTGCAGTCCACTTTATCAGGGCGAGGAGCAATCTGATACTTCTATTACTCAAGCTTCAAGAATATTACTTTAAAAATATTACACAATAGAACTGCATTTTATGTAATAATATTTTATATGTATACTTCTATGATTCAAATGCCAATTATAAATTTTATCTATATTTAATAATTATTATATTATAATTGTGTATTATGATAAACAATACGTAGATTTTGTAAACAATTTTCGATAAAATTTTTTATGCAACAATTTTTATTAATTTCTGTCAATCACATATATATTATCGTTTCCATGAATATTGAAATAATCAGACTCCTTGCAAGAATATTTGCGTTGATTATCATTGTCAACTGACTAGGGCAGCATTCCAAAATCGAAAAAACACATCTCGGCAAGATGACAACCCTTTTTATATCGAACATAATTCTTCTGTAAGTTGTCTAAACTTTGCGTACTCTTCTCATCCTCGATATCAAAGAGATGTATCAAACTTCGATTGATTTTCACTGCTATAATGTTTCTTCGACGCAGGAATTTGATAAATTCCACATTTTCCGATGTTCTTTGATGGATCATTTCATGATGTAAAATCACGCCGCTTATGTTTTGTGAAAATCGAAACTGAAATCAGAAG
>NW_012130090.1:731971-736782 GCF_000143395.1 Atta cephalotes
TATATATATATATATATATATATATATATATATATATATATATATATTGTAATTATCTTTTATTTTATTGAAGTAATATTTATAAGTTCAGGAGAAAAAAATAAACTTTTTATCTGATTAGAGTATTGCTGTGTATTATACATTATTGCGTTATTATGCGTTATTCATATATATTCTTGAGTACTATATTTGGAATTTATTGTGTTATGTTTTTGCCGCGGTCTAAAATTTCTACTGCATACAGCGGACCTTGTCCACAAACAACAACATTTCTCGATAAGCACGTGGATTCGATATTATTTATATCAATTTCTTGAAATCTCTCTTCTAGATTTGTAGATGATTCGTCACAGGCCAACAATCCTTTCTAGGAACAAATAGATCTCTAGAATCTAGAAAACAGATCTGACCGCTTTGATAAATGTTTGTAGTTCCAAGGAGAAGGCAGAATTTAATATATTTAATAACGGATGTTGATATATGATAAATTCCAAAGATCAATATTGATGTAAATCTTCGCATAAGTAAATCATTTAGAAATAGAGAAAATGACTAATTATAGAAAATTATTAATTAGCTGTTCTTTTAATTTATTATGATGTATTAAATATATTAAATATATTTTTAATTTTACAAATGAAAGATATAACTATTACTATTATTAATAGCATTTATTGGTAATCGGTTGACATTGATTTACAATATTTATAAAATATAATAGTCTAAAAGATAATACAATATTCTTAAACATGCCAGTTATAAAAAGTTATAAAAAGTTATTTTGTAAAATTAATTTAAATTAAAAAATAGCATATTTCGTTTTGTATTTCTAAACATTGTTTTAATTTAATATTAAGCTTTAGAAAAAATGAAATATTAAAGCAGAATATTTAAGAGGAATAAAAACGATGAAAAATTATTAGAAGCATTATTATTCATATAATTAATTGTTTTTAACGTATATCTCTAATGCTTTATTAACATAATTGTAGTAACGATATAATAATATATGTGCAATATGTGTAAGTTACACAGTACAAAAGCATAAAATGACTTGAATATAAAAATAATAAAATATGAACTAAAAGACTGCCTGCTTATGTCAATAAATAGTAAACAAAACGTATAATACATAATACATAATACGTATAATACATAAATCAGTAATTATGTATATTATTTTTATTATTATGTTTAGAAAATAAGATTTTTTGCATTAAAATTTTGTATTAATACTATTATATTTACAAATATTGGGAGTACAAATTAGTTCGGTCCGCTTCCCTAAAGATTGCTCCAACTGTTGTGAATGGTTCATAGTGACAGCTGATTTTGGCGGTTTCAGAGAGGTTAAACATCTGCTAATAATATTCAGTTTATATCACTTTGAGTTTCATATAAAAACCTTGATTTTTACTGTGTTTGAAATGTCAAATTTTATGTTAACCAAGCAGCAATTGCGGGAGATTTTGATTTTCTGCTTTAATTGGAAGAAAAGTGCGGTTGAAGCCCATCAAATGCTTGTCGAAGTTTATGGTGACACTCCAACTGATAAATCATGTAGGGAATGATTTCGACGTTTCAAGGATGGAGATTTCAGCGTTGAAGACAAGCCTCGCTCTGAACAGTCAAAAAAATTCGAAGATAAAGAATTAGAGGCATTACTCGAAGAAGATCAGAGTCAAACGCAAGAGGAGCTTGCAGAATCATTGGGGGTAACTCAACAAGCTGTTTCTGTACGATTAAGAGCTATGGGAATGATTCAAAAACAAGGAAATTGGGTGCCTTATGAACTGAAACCGAGAGACATTGAAAGGCGATTTTTCACTTGCAAACAGCTGATTCAAAGACAACAGAGAAAAGGTTTTTTGCAGGTTTTTTCAGACTGGAGATGAGAAGTGGATATTCTACGACAACCCCAAGAAGAAAAAATATTATGCTAAGCCCGGTCAATCGTTGCCATCGACCTCAACATCGACATCAACACGACCGAACATTCGAAGATCATGCTCTGTATCTGGTGGGACCAAAAGGGTCTTGTTTACTATGAAATCTGGCGATTCCATTACGGGCGATCGGTATCAGCTACAATTGATTCGTTTGAGCCGTGCATTGCGAGAAAAATGGTCGGAATATGAACAAAGACATGATAAAGTTATTCTTCTTCATGACAACGGCCTCATGTCGCTAAAGTCGTAATAAAATATTTGGAAACGCTCAAATGGGATGTTTTACCGCACCCGCCATATTCTCCGGACATTGCTCTTTCTGATTACTGATTGTTCCGAAGGATGCAGCAAGTCACCGGTTCACTTCTTTCGCAGAAATCGAAAATTGACTCCAAAATTGGATCGCCTCCAAAGACGAGTCATTTTTTCGAAATGGAATTCGAAAATTGCCTGAGAGATGAGAAAAAGTAGTAAGCAGCGATGGACAATACTTTAATTGATCTGTTCATTCATTTTGTTTTGAAATAAAAAAACGCACAAAAAACCGAATTTCCAATATTAATATAAAATTTTTTGTATTTATATATATATATATATAAACATATTTTTTATATTTATATATGTAATATTTTTTATAATAAGTATAAAATATAATGGTTAATAGTACACAAGAAGAAAGCGTAGATTTAAAAAATGAAATGTACGTTATATATATATATATTCAAGCGTAAAGAATATACTTTATCTTTGCAACAATTTGTTCCCAATCATTTTTTTATACGTCAATCGATACGATGTGTTGTTTAATTTAATCAATCAGGATATCCGATATATCATTTATAAATTTATCAATATAATTATAAATAAACATAAAAAGATAACAGTGTACATAATTGATGTTGAAAAAAAAATTTTTTTCTGTATGCATTCAGTAGCTTTCATCTAATCGCATTTTTTAGAAAATTGAAATAAATTGAAATAAGCGATAAAATTGATTAAATTATTTATATTATATTATATGTATATGTATGTATCATGATGGAAGGGATAAACATGGTGTGCTCATTTTGGGCAAACCCATAGACTTATAAAATAGATGGAGCGTTTATACGAGAGAAGCTGAAGACAACAACTTGAAGGACAGGCTCTATTCCAGACATAGTTGTTTTTTTCTTTTACAATGAGGGGCAATCAGCTTGACCGTAAGGCTACAACTCTCGAACATCTATCTTCGTTGCTCTCGGCCATTTTTCAGCTTGCCGCGGCGATCAATTCACCATTAGAAAAGAAGAGAATTACTCTGCGATTATTTCTTTTTCTTTCTATCAAGTCTTCAGCTTCTCTCGTATGAATCCTCTGTCTTATAAGTCTATAGAGCAAATCACGTCCTTTTTGGGAGTCGAAGTATCGTAAATCCAGGCCTGCCAACTGCGAAGAAATAAATGATGTTGCTACAGCTTAATCTCTATACGTCTTTGTCAGATCCTTCTGTCCTTTTTTCTCTTCGTTTCGAAGCGTGAAGCAATATCAAGCAAGTGCCAAGTAAGTATCAAATGCAGAATTGGGTAAGTTAATTTTTTTTTTAACTAAGTTAAAGTTAACAACCTTGAATTTAATTTAGTCAAGATACAAGTTAATTTATAATGAAATTAATTGAATTAAATGTTAAGCTAATAAAAAAAAGGTAATTGAAAAATTAAAAGTTAAATTTGCTTTTTTTATATTTTTTTAATTCATGATTCATGAGAGTTTCAGTCTTACAAATAACGGAAATGACAAATATATACTTCTTCTAAAAAAATACTCTATATTTTATTTACTATATTTTATATTATATTTTGTTTTGTTTATATATAAAATTCAACTATGAATACTGGCCTGTGATTTGATTAAAGCTTCAAATATAATATGAGGGAGTAGCGATAGTAATAAGGAATAATAGATTTCAGAAATTAGATATATCGAAATACATGGTTTCTGACAGATTGAAATTTGGGGGTCGATTGTGTAATTTGAAATGAGATGAAAGATACAAAATTCATTAGAATATTTATAATTTCATTGGTTAACATCTTGCAAATTTACTCACTTTTGCAATTTTCATCTCTTTTTAAGTTATGGCTATTGCCATATATTATGTTTGAGACTTAACTTCAAAGAATTAAATAAAAAATTAATAGTTACAGATAAAATGTAACTAAATAAAGTTAAAAAGTTAAGAGCCTAAAATGTAAACTAAGTTAAATTAAATTAATTAAATTAATTAACATTTTTTAACTTAACTTTTATCTTTTTAATTTAGCACTACCCATCAAATGTGATTTTAAGAGCTTATTAGAGTATAATGACATTATTTAAAATGAATTCCTAATGGAATTATTCAATTATTCCTTAGATTTCTATTGTATTTTCTAGGAAAAACGAATAATTCCGTAAACTCTGAGAATTCCGCCGAGCTATAACGTTGGTATAAGTATTATTGATATAAATTGTATTTATTTACTTATTTATATTTAATTATTTATATATTGATTTATATATTGATTTGTTCATTTATGTTAGAAAACATGTTTTATATATAATAATATATACATATTAGGTGTACAACTTTACTTCCGCCGTTTTCCTATAGATGGCTTTAGCGGTAAGTGGTAGTCGAAATAAATAGATCATAGATGTCATACAATAAACTTGGGCATCTGTCAACATAACCCCATAGAAACATTTGTGTCGATTTGTGTCTGCATCATAAAGTTATTCTCGATTGAAAATGTCAGTTTACGAGCCAAATTCTCGTCATTTGCGGGAGGTTTTAATTTTTTGCTTCAATATGAAGAAATCTGCGGCTCATCGAATGCTCTC
>NW_012130090.1:738234-757000 GCF_000143395.1 Atta cephalotes
CGGCAGCAGCAAAGTTGTACACCTAATACATTTATTGACACATATCACAATATAATTATGAATAAAATATGTTCATATATATACAATTATAGAAAATTATAGAAAATTATACAAATCTTATAATATTTTATAATTTATATATTAAAAAATTCTGAATTTTTAGAATTTCTGTATCATTTTATAACTATTCAGAAAACATCTCAATTTTTTTTATACGAATCTTACGTACAATATTTCAGAATTCATACATATATATATATATATATGAAAAATTCTATAAAAAAGTATAGATATTTTGATTTTGAGTATATATTTCTGAAATATTTTTCAATTCTTATTATAGCTCCAACGAAAGCGTTAAAGTGAGTAGAAGCTAGGGTAGGAGCATGCGACGCGAACAAATGTTGGTAATACTAAGGCTGTGTTCGGCTTACATGTTTAAGCACTTATAAGCATTGTTTACATTGTTCTCTTTGGTGATGTAAATACTTATGCATTCATAACGTCATCCGTGACGTCATACTTGTGTTCAGAAATGCTTTTATCGAAGTAGAACAGCAAAAGCATGAGCACAAATAAGCGCTTATTGGTCAAAATAATGTTGATATGATGTCAATCCTAATTCTAATAGGTTAGATCCATGCATGTTTTTTTATGATTAGAGAAATGTTTAACGAATGTGTTGGATTGCGTGTTTAACGCTCTTTGCATATTTTAACGCTCTCATAATATACTTGTATACGACCTCTACAAACTTTTCCGTTTTTGTACTAATAAAAAAAGGACTTTGTTCATCAACAAGAAATTGGAGGTTTAAATTTTCATTAATAAATAGGAAAAAGAATTTACATAAAGATATTAGCAGATAAAATTCTAGCTAATTTAAAAAATGTATAGACTGGGAATATATACACGATATCTCTAAGATCGATACTCATAACGGTTTTTATTTTAAGACCGTCTTATGTAATGTCTTAAGTCGCTAATGCGGTCCTCTGATTGGTTCATAACATTTTAAGACTGTACTTAAGATGGTCTTAAATATAAGATCCGACTATGAATATCGGCCTAACTCCCGAAATATCACGATTTGAATGCACCTTCGATGAAAGGAATCAAGAGGGTATAACACAAAAAAAAATTACATTCAAAAAAATTTACAAAATTTAATATTTGTTTAAATAGTAATGGGACATTTGCTTACAGTAAATAAATATTTATTTTAAGAAACAATATTTAAATCAAAGTATTACTTTATATTGAATAAATTTTTATTTATAAGCAAATGTCTTATTGATATTACGCTATAAGCAAATATCTTATTGGTACTATTTTGAACAGATATTTATTAAAATTTCGTAAATTTTTATTTTTTTATAAGAAGCGAATTATTTATGGTCAATTATCAATTATGTGCCCAAGCTTAATAGCCAAAACGAATGACTTTACTTATTTAATGTGAGCATTGACAAACCAAATTGAACACCAAAAAACAACGCTTATAAGCATGAGCGCTTATAACGTATGAGTATGCAAATCGAACATTTTATCATGTACCTAAATAGTACATGATAAAAAGAGATCTTAAATGATATGCGTGCGACGAAGACAACGAAGGTTGATTAACTGGATCTACGAACGATCATTGTTAATGCGAGGTCTACAATGTCTACAGTATCAGTAATGGATGAGATTGTAAGAGTAAGAAATTGACCAATAACAGTCGATTGTTCTTTTCACATTCAACTGTGATTGATCAATTTGTTACTCTTACAACCTCATTCACTACTGCTACTGTCATTGTAGACCATGCATAAAGGAGAAGGCAGAGAATTAGAAATGCTTGCAAACTGAGCACACCATGTAATCCTTCTATTATAATATATTGGGTTGTCCGGAAAGTTCGTGCCGATGTTGAAGGAAAATTAAAACACAGAAAATTTAAATTTTAGTACATTTATTATATTATATAGGTTAGTTGACACGAACTTTCCGGACAACCCAATAATATGCGATTTTTAGTTCAGGTGGAAGATATAGCCATGGTGGAAGAAGATCATGAGTATGATGGAAGAGAACCCATAGTTACATACATAATAAGAATAGACTGAACGTGAGATTTGAAACTAGATAAAAAAGGACAGACAATGAACGCTGTGAAGCTTTCTTTTTCTGACGAAGAAAGAGTGGGGGGGGAAAGGTGTGAAAAAAAAGCAGAGAGAGAGAGAGAGAGAGAGAGAGAGAGAGAGAGACATATTCGAATAGAGAGAGAGAAAGCCACATGGCATCTACTCTCTGTCCTTTTTTACCTGATCTTCATGCCAAAATAGAAGACACGCTCAGTCTATTCTTATTATGTCTATGAAAAGATCCATCATGGATATAGCAATCAAAATGTATATACAAACTGTACCAGACATTCTTGACTACATTCTTGCATATTTGGTCATTAGTGGTAGAGGCGAGACTAGCTATTTAAGTCGTGTCTTGACTACCTATTTTTTCCGTCTCTTATATATTACGTTAGAATAAGAAATTATTTTTTTAATACGAAAGAGTATCAAATATTATAACATAATCAACAATTTAAAACAGCGTAAAATAGTTGTACACACAGGTTATTATTAGAATAAGCTTTCTACCAACATCTACCAATAATCTTGGCATATGTACAAACGATTGTTAAAAATCGCTTATTATAAAATATATAATATAGATAATTTTAATCAATTCTATTATTTAATCAATTCTATTGTTTACTGCAATTTATTTCAATTTCCAAAAAATTCGATTGGGTGAAAGCTACAGTTTTATATGCATATAGTATAAAATTTATATGTATGTATACTGCTAAAAAAAATTATGGCATAGAAAAATTTTTGCATAGAAAAATTTTGGACAAACATTGATCACTTTGATTGATGATAACTGCGAAAAATTATTGTAGAATAACGTTTTTTTTCTTTTAAATTAAAGCTCGAAATCTCTACTTTAAGACACTATGGTCAGATTTTAAGGTTAATGCATCTCTAATAAACATTTCCAATGATTAAAAAACCGCAAATTTCTTATAAAAACTATTTAATAATTCTATAATTAATATAAATTAAAATAATATAAATATTAATAAAAAAATTCTATAAAAACTATATTTAAAAAATAATAGTTTCTCTATTATTATGATATTAATGCGAGTCACTGTATATGCGTGCGTGCGTGCGCGCGCGCGCGCGCGCACGTGTGTGTGTGTGTGTGTGTGTGTGTGAGTGTGTGTGTGTGTGTGTGTGAGAAGGAAAGTGGTGAAATTGTGCGCATTTAAGGAGAATTCATTGTTATATTATGATTTTTGAAGTTGAAGTCAATATAAACACGAAAATATAAAGTATAAACGTTCTATCTATATGCATTCTTCATTGAACAATATTTTTCATTTGATAATGTTATATTTCACAAAAGTAAAAAAAGCAAAAGCGAAAAAACTTTTCGCGTGTCTGATAATTGTGCGCATGGATTAGGTAATTGTGCGCAAAGTTAAAACCGTAAGAAATAAATATACAATTAATAAAATATTAAGTAAATATTTCATGAAAAATGTTTCATAGAATGTTGATAAGAAAATAAAAAAATATATTATTATGTCGATGGTAATACAAAATTAATATAAACTTTAAAAAATAAAACAAAAATTGAAAAAATTATAATTATTTAAACAAAAATCGTATATGTAATTTTCAGCGTCATCAATTCCATTGTATTATTCTGCATTCTTCATGGATTCATTCAGAACACAGACAACATTGAAAACACTTATTCGATACAAATTAAAAATAACGTATTGTCAATTAATGTTATAATTTCATATTCTACAATATAATTCCTTCAAGGAACATACAAAAATAAACAAAAAATCAAAATATCAAAATAACTTTATTTTGATGCTTAAAGTCAACAAATAGTCAAATTTTGTACCCAAAAATCATCCTTTTGACATCAAAGTATGTCATTTTGATTTTCTCTCGTCTGGTATGTTCTTTGAGCTGTTATATAACACCATGTATTATATTACATTTATATTGTGAAATACGAAATTACAACATTAATATCATATTACTTTTAGTTTCTCAACTGTGCAGAGTTCCATATCTTCCGAATTCTTTATAAATATGCACTTTTCATTGAAAAGAAACTTTGAATTATCCACACAATTTTCGGCCGCGAATTGATTTGATAAGAAAAACGATTACTCAACTTTATAATTAAATTCAATGAATAAAAGTTTAAAAGGCGCACATAATAATGTATTTTAGTAAGTATACACGAAAAATTAAATAAACAAAATAAGAATACGGACTTATCATCTTATTTTCTGAATGCCAAAATTTTTATCAAAATATATAATTTCACTTTTTCTCACTTTTATCCTTAATTACATTTTCAAATTATATAACTTATAGTTATATCCGAAAAGAATTACATCTAGTTTAGAAATTTCACCGCAATAGTGGCTCCATTTATTGGAAAAGTGCTAAATCAAAATGCGCATGGAAGAAAAAAAATGTAATTAGTCAATTAGGCTTCTACAGACGAGCAACTTTGTAGCGCCACAATCGAAAGCGCCGATCCGTTCATACCATAGTGGAAGGGATAACATGGGCTGCGGTCCGAATGGCTGCGTTCAGCAGAAAAAGCAGTTTCGCACTTACAAAATTCTTAGATGTGATTGGTTTATATATTTAAATTCAGTGAGGAACAAGATCTAAATAGAGAAAATTAATCAGTTAGCGCTTAGTGATTCTTTAATATGATTGATTCTTGCCTTTAGTTCTTCGCAAAATCTAAGTATAAGAACCAATCGTATTAAAGAATCACTAAACACTAATTGATTAGTTTTGTTTGTTGAACGTAGACATTCATATTAAAGAATTTTACTACAACTGCAAAGCTGCTTTTTCTGCTAAACACAGTCATTCGCTTACAGTTTTATCAGTGCTTACAACATTAATGGCCGCAGACTCTTACATAACGCATAATGTATAATGCATAAGGAAATCAACCAATTGAAATTCTTCTTTTCCATGGAATAGGAGGAAAGATTCTGATTGATTCGCTTATGCATTATGCGTTATGCAAAAGTCTATGCTATGGCATTAATGATCGATCCTAGAATCTATATATGAAAGAAGCGACATCGGCGTCGCGATTTCTTATTGGTGATTAAAGCAATCATATTATGTCCATAGTGGAGAGCTAGCATATGTTTTCTTGCTACAGCTATCTACAGCTGAACTAATACATATACATACCTAAAATATACAATATGTCGTTTATCTTTTTATGTACATTTGTAATTGCATTACTTAATCGCTACATTATTTAATAAAAAAACACAAAAACATTAATACTTGCTTAATCTCATCCCAACGGAGTTCATAATTTCTATACTGGAGCAAATAGAGTATAACGTTAACTGGAACGGGCCAAACATACGGTACTAAACATATGTTAGAGGTGATAGTGAGGATGAATGTCGCTTCTCTCATATATAGGACTCTAATCGGTCGAATTAAATAGTGCGCTAAGGTACTTTTATTTTGGACTGGTCATAAGTATAATTCATAAATTGAAAAATATAACCTGATATTGAAAATTAAATAGAAAGCGTATGTACAGTCGATCACAGAGCAGTTGAACGTAAATAGATCCAATCAATCGCTCGATGAGCAAAGCTGAGTTCCGAAACTCATCGAAAAAAAGTGTTGCAACTTTTCTGTGACCGACTGTATATGGTCCGCATAATAGAAGAAATAATATTAAAAATAGGAATTAATATTAAATAGTAGAAAAAGAAAAAATTAGGAATAAAGATTAAATGTACGCACTAAATACAATTAATAAAATATGACTCATAAAATATAATATCTCATGTTCTATTTGTATCATTAAGCATTTACATATTTATTTCCTAATTTTTTATTTCTAATATTTAATATTTATTCCCATTTTTGTTTTTAATCTTTTATCTGCAGGATTAATCTTTTATATGCAGAATTTATAACTTAAAAGAATATCTCGACAATTGGTAAAAAAAAAGGAAATGGATTCGAGATAAATGAAAAAGTTAAATTACTGCAATTTTTTGAATTTTGTTGCTACCAAACCAATGATAAAGATGACGATTTAAAATTTTATTAAATATCCCAGCAAACGAAAATGGATTGAAATGAATTGAAATGAATCCAGATTTTCAGAAATATTAATTCACGAATGTTAAAATGAATGCTTTTCAATTCTGAATGCATTTTTATTCATTTATAGGAATTACATGGAGCATATGCCTTTCAATCTAAAAATAATATTAGCTTTTTCTGTCCAACACAACACACATTGTGAATACTGTTTAATTCAAAATTTTGAATAAAAAATATAATTTTTCAATCCAATTGCATCCAATTGAATCCACTTGAATTCAATTAAATCCAAATTCGGATAGAAAAAAATTTCAATCTATTTTAATCCATTCTCATTTGCTAGGATGTCTTCAATTAACGAGAGCAAAGAGATAGATGTAAAAGATTTTATTACAGTTTTATTTAAGTCTAAACAGACAAAGAAGTGAAACATAAATTAAATCTTATATCAAAGAATATGTGGAAAAAACTTTCTAATTATACAGTTGAAGAATTTAAAACGCGCTTCAGTTATAGCTAATGAACATTGCTCGAGTTCATGAAAACATAGTATCATAATAATGATTATTTTAGAATAATTGTTAATATAAATTGCGAAATTCCAATTGCTTTATTTACAGATTATTTCTTACAACTTTTGAGTTTTTATTGGAATTAATAGAATCTATATTAATTAAATCTTAATAACAGCCTATACCAGTCCAGAAACAACTTCTGTTAGCTTTGTGGATGATGGCAACCAGATTTATATAGGTATAGTAACATAGCTTCTCGCCAAGAAAAAGAGAAAGTTTTTTATTATAACATTATATGCAATCCGAATTATAGATCTGTGTGTGTGAAATTCGAAGTAGGAAAAGCTACAGCAATTCGTATTATGAGGAGAGTTACTTATGTCTTGCACACTCTTGCTCTACGATTTATTCAGTAGCCTCAGGATGAGAGAGAGCAACCAAAATGATGGAAAAATTGAAAGAGCTAGTGGATTTCCTAAAGTTGTAGGAGCTATTGATATGTACATTAAAATAATAACTCCGCGCAGGAGGATAAACAATCAGATGTGAACCGCAAAGGATATCACTCAATCCATATACAAGTAAGAATTTAAAAACTATCTTTAAAAATGATTGGAAATTCTTATTAGTTTCTCTATTTTATTAGTTTCTATTTTATCTTTTTAGATAGTTTATACTCAAAAATTGCTCTTTACAAGCGTTTTGGCTGAATGTTGAATCGGTGCACGATGCATATGTTTTCTGGCTCTCTTCTGTCGGATAATTAATATTAATAATATATTAAAAATTCACAAATCTATTTTCTTAATGATTCTCACATTGTCGGAGATACGGCCTATAGTATTCATCCTCATATTATGCCTTTTAAGGATAATGGGCATCTAACAGACAAAAAATTTTAATTTTTATCAGTCTTTAGCAAGAATTGAAAGAGCAATTAGGAAAGTACGCTGGAGAAGCATTTTTGATTATTTGGCCATAGAAAAAAATTTCTGAATACTTAATAGCTACTTGTGTCATTCTTTCTCTTCTATGTTTCGTTCTCATGTTGGTAATCGTAATTGAGTTAACTCGATAACGTTATTCGGTATTAGTGAAAGAGGCCTTAAAGGTGATTTTTATCAAGCTCCAATTAATTTAACATTCTAGGCTACATTCCAAAACTTCCTCTCTTGAGTAAAATTTACTCGAAATATATAGTATGTAACGTATACTATAGCATATAGAGTAAAATCTTCCTCAGAGAAGAAGTTTTGGAACGTAATCCTAGTAATTTTGCAGGATTCCAGCTAAAGTATTGGAGAATGTCTCTGACATCTGTTTCAGTTGGAATCCTACAAAGTTACTAGTAAAGTTACTAGAGACCTATATATAAGAGAAGCGACATTCATCCTCACCTATCACCTCTAGCATATGTTCAGCACCGTATGTTTGGTCCATTGACCAGTTCCGTTATACTCCATTTATTCCAGTATAGGAATTATGAACTCCGTCAGGATGGGATTAAGTAAGTATTAATGTTTTTGTGTTTTCTTATTAAATAATGTAGCGATAAGTAATGCAATTACAAATGTACATAAAAAGATAAACGACATATTGTATATTTATTTTAGATATATGTATCAGTTTTGCTGTAGCAAAAAAATATAGCTCTCCACTGTGGACACAATATGGCTACTTTAATTAGATAGAGATACCATCAATCAGAAATCGCTGATATCGCTTTTCTCATTTATAGGACTCTAGTTACTACTAGAATGGTTAAGCTAGGCCGCGATCAAAGTCTCTACAAACGTTTTGAAGCATTTGATAGACCAATTAGAAGAAAGAATTTTACAAACTGACCAATTAAAAAACGCTGCAAAGTAACGCTTTGCAGCATCGTGTTGATCGTACTCTTAATCGAAGCTTGATAAAAGCCTAAGGATGAAATCACACGATGCGAAAAAGGACTGTGGAATAGAAAATGCGTCATTGAAATAACCAAGGATTGAAATAACCAAGGATCCGATGAATCGTCGGATTTCCAATTCAACCGATCAGTGATACTCATTGATGCATTTCAAAAAATTCTCTAATTGGACTTTGATGATTAGAAGTAATCGGATTAAATTGAATAGATTGTGAGAAGTGCAATTTGCGTAATGTAAATTTAATAAAAAGAAAACGTAAAAACGAAGGTATGTGCGTTAATTATTATTCTAATAATTAATATTGTGTATTTTATTCTAAAATATATATCAATAATGGAAATATACAGTTTAGTATACAGTTTAGTAAAAGAAGTCTGGAAAAGCAAAATATAACTTCACTGTATTAACTTTTAATTATAACTCGAAGTTATAGTTACTAATTATAACTTTTAATTATAACTCAAAAGGTATTAATAATTATATATATTATTATTTTTATTATACATATCATTATAATTATCATATTTATTATACATATCATTACATTTATTATACATATCATTACAGAAAACTGTTGAAGCCTTATTTGTTAGATGAAATCAAAATGTTATTTGTATGTAAAAATATGTTATGAATATGGACTCATGTGCAGTAATTACTTTATTCTATGTAAATAGTATTCAGTACAAAATAACAAATATTGGGTTGTCCAGAAAGTTCGTGCCGATTTTGAAGAAAAATTGAAACGCAGAAGATTAAAATTTTAATATATATAATATATAGTTTATTAAATTATATAGGTGCCATTCTGTTCTACAATCTTTCTCCATCTTTCAGGCAACTTGAAAATTCCGTTCTTCCAGAATCTCTCAGGTTTTTCAGTGAAAAACTTTTCTAAGTGATTTTTTATCTTGACCAAAGAGTTGAAGCTTTTTCCATTAAGGGAATTTTGATAATGATCGAAATAGGTGGAAATTAGAGGGCACGAGGTCTGGTGAATATAGTGGATGGGGTAGAACATCCCAACCGAGCTCCAACAACTTTTGTCGAGTTATCACAAGACACATGAGGCCGCGCATTGTCCTGATGAAACACGACGCCCTTCCAATTTGCTATTTCTGGACGTTTTTGTTCAATTGCTGTCTTCAATTCGTCTAATTGGGAACAATACTTCTCTGAATTTATCGTCTCGTTGTTTGGTAAAAGCTCATAATATAGGATCCCTTTCCAATCCCACCAGACACAGAGCATGATCTTCTTTGGATGAAGACCGATTTTTGGGGTGGCTAAAGTTCATTCCGCTTTCCCCAAGATCTTTCTTGCTCAACATTATTGTAAATGATCTATTTTTCATCCCCCGTCACTACTTGCTTCAATAATGGTATCTCCTCATTGCATTTATAGAGCGAGTCGCAAATGGATATGCGATCCATCAGATTTTTCTCCGTTAAATTGTGGGAAATCCGTAAACAGTTTATGTAGCTAAGCTTCACAAAATGCTCGTGGATGGTGGATTTTGACATATTCAACATTTCTGCTAATTTACGTGTTGTATAGCGTGGATTATTCTCGATCAGTGTTTTAATCTGATCTTCATCTATGATGGAGGGCCTTCTTGATCTTCAAGGTTGAAATCACCAGCTTTTTAAACCTAACAAACCTCTTCCGTACAGTTCTTTCAGCTACAGCACCTTCGCCATAAACAGCGCATATCTTGTTTGCCGCTTGTGTGGCATTTTTGCCTTTAAAAGAAAGCATTAAATAGTAAAAGAAAAACATTAAATGCCTAAAATATACTTTGTTTTCTTCCATATTCAAAGATGTATAAAACTGACAAAAATTAACATATTGCAACCAAATTTTTTTCCAAGTATGCCTGAAGTACCGTCTTTTACGATATGTCATTTGTTTTCAATTGTTCTGATATATTCAGACCTGTCCTTACACCATCTACCAAAAATCGACATGAATTTCCGGACAACCCAATAATAGATAAACATTGTTTTGTCATTATCTGTGACAGAATACAGAAGGAAGAACAATGTTCTCATAATAATTATTAATTTTCAAGTGTGATTCTCTGACATGATACATTTCTATTGGCCAATCATCTTCATCATCCTCATTATTAAAAAAAATATTTCATAAGACAAGTACAATATGTCCATCCAATATAGGTTTTTCTTATGTTTATTAATAATTCATATAAATATATATAAAATAAAATATAAATACATTGTTATTGCAATATAATAAATAGTGCAATAGTATAAATGGATGAAAAATGATACAAATAACATTTTGACTTAATTTAATAAATAAGGCTTCAACAATTTTCTGTAAAATATAATAATATGTATAATAAATATAATAATATAATTGTATATAATTGTTAATACTCTTTGAGTTATAATTATAATTTAAAAATTATAATATTCAAGAATTGTAATACTCAAGTAAAATTGTAATACTCAAGAATTGTGTCCTGCTCATCGATTTTGAAATTAGGCTCATTCGATGTATTTTTGCGTAAAATGAAAATATCTGGCAGAAAAATATCTGTCTGGAATCTCTGTGAAGCGAGATATTGAGCGTTAAAGTTGATTAAAATGTTATTACGTAGCACGATCAACAATCTGTCATGTAGACAGTGAAGTGTATAGACTAGTACTTATATTCTAACACTTCCTCCGAGGAAAATTTTATTCGAATTATATAGTACATAACGTATATACTACAGCATATCGAATAATATCTTCCTCGGAGACGAAGTTTTAGAATGTAATTCTAGTTAATTTCTGCACCGCGCACATGTAATCGCACCCTCAGGTAATCCCATGAGGTGTATTTATTGGTTTCGCTTATCGCGTAACCCATCGAAAGCAATCCGCTATTGTGATTTCGTGTTTTACTGATTATTGATTGGTTACCACGTGATACGTGGCAAATATATCTCATAGGACTTCAACCTCAAAAGTAATTAGATTAGATCAAAGACATAAAGAACTCGATCGTATCTAATATAGTCGACAAAAAGTGAGAGAGAGAGAGAGAGAGAGAGAGAGAGAAAGAGAGAGACCGTAGGAAACGGCCTATTTCTCTCTCATTCTCTCTCTCTCTCTCTCTCTCTCTTTCTCATTATATCGATGAGTGGAAAAACATAAAGATTGACTGTTTTCTATGGTCTCTCTCTCTCTCATTTTTGTTGACATATCACAGTCTAAATACAGTCTAAACAGTTGTGACACTGAGCGTCGGCGTCTTTGATATAGGAGAGACAAAGTGATTTGTGACCATTTTGAGAAATACACGCGCTCACATTTAAATATTTTAGCTAAATTACACTGATTAATATGAGCGTTTTTAAATAAAAGACGCATATGATATAATGTATCACAATAAATTATTTCATCTTTTTTTAATATTGCAAACAATAAGGATAAAATTAAGTAATTGTTTTAGGTTATGTCATCTATATTTCTTGCTGGAAAACTGTATAGTAAATGAAATTATAAAATAAATGAATACTATTCATTTGTTATAAAATATACTATTATTGAAATGTGTGTGCGCGCGCGGGTGCGTATGTATATACATATAAAACAAGGTGTTTACAGGTGTATATATTTAAAAAAAATTTTACTTTATTTAATAATCATAATTGCTGTTCTGAAAAAAATAAGAAATATAGAAGAATTAGAATAATATATTGTAGAATATTAGATAATAGAATAAAAAGTTCTTAAAAATAAAATTAAAAAATTAAATTAAAATAAGAAACAAAGTAAAATAATATCCATTATTTAACACATTTACAATTAATATCATAAATCCATATATCATTTATTTTTCAAATATTTTTACTTTTACTATTATGTTCATATTATATATGTGTAATCATTAAAATACATAACAAATAAATAAATATATTGAGAAATAAATACAGAAAAAAGTATGATTATTAGTAAATAATAATAAAAATTCAATAATAAAAATCAAATAAATATTGTAGTAGAATGAAATATTCAGTCACGCAATGATTAAAATTAAAACGATTAATGTATAATTGTAAATTTACTTTTTATTGAAAAATAAATATAACTTTACTTAAAAACACAAATTATTTGCTTTAAAAACAACAATTCACTGCTACAAATTCTCTACATTAGCAGTTTTTTGAAGCATGAAATTTGTGTTTTTTAAAGCACTGAATTTATATAATTAAAGCAGAAATACATTATGTTGTATCAAGTTGGAATAACAGATACTTTAATCTCTAAAGTCTCGAACTTTAATGTTTGATAGTTCGATTTGTAAGATCAATCGCCACGTTTTTCTATCAGATTCTTCCGTTTTATGTAAAAATGTGTCGAATGAGATTAATTTCATCAAAGTAACGACTCGAAAGTAACGACTCTCTTCTAAATAATTACCAGAATGAATTTTATTATTTGTTCGATACTTTGATATCACAGTCTTGTTTTCCTAATTTGGTTATAATGCAGCTATCTTCTCTATGGTACAACTGACGCATGCGTGTGACGAATTTGTCTTATCAAAAAAAATGGTGTGTCACAACTGGTATATCTAGACTGTGACTATATTCAGATTCCCATCCGAGTGCCACCCAAGTATCACTCTTGTTATTTACCGAATCTCTTGTTAAACAAAGATGACATGACACCTGGAGAACTAGGTGGGAATCTAAATTTGAGCTAAGGTAAATTTTCACGAGCTGCTCTAACCGGTTATTTTAGCGACAAAAAGGATTATGTGATCAAAATGTGTTTGATATTCGTCAACTTTGATCATGTGATTCTTTTTGTCGCTGAAACAACCGTTTGAGTAGCTCGTGAAAATTTACCTTAAATCTTCTCTCCTGGAGCGCCATTCCGTAACTATTTTTACACGCTTACCGACAGTTGTCGGTGTCGTTGCGTAGATATTTTATATGGTAAAAAACCACTAGAGTCCTATATATAAGAGAAGCGATTTCTGATTGGTGTTATCATCTAATTAAAGCAGCCATATTATATATACCCGCAGCGGAGAGCTGTCATATGTTTCCTTTCTACAACTGAACTGGTACATACACATAAAATAAATATATTTAGTATTTAATAAAAGTGAGGAAAAAAATTTTAGAACAGTCCAGTAAGAAACTTATATTTCAATGTCAAAAAAGTATTGCGTAGCCGCTGCCCCGAACCCAAGCGTTACTGTCTACACGTCCCACTGTCCACATGGGTTAGAACTCCGATAATTTGTTTTGAAGCAGTGACTGTGACAGATTTCTTAACCTGCATAACCGTCTTTAACTTAAAATATCTCGGTTCGCGGAGCAGAGCGATATTTTTTTTTATAGATTTCTTCATTTTCATAAGAAAACACATCGATTGAGTATATTTTTATCAAAATTTGAGTGGATCGGAGACTTAACATTTACCTAATTTTTTTTTCTTGTCAAATCTTTATTTTTACATGAAAACGCATCAATTCAGTATATTTTAAATCGAAATTTAAGATGGAGCTCTTAACATTTACCAATCTTGCATACTGCGATTCCATGTAAAAATTTAAAATGCTCAATGATGGAAGAAGAGTCTGAAGTGATAGAACATTTTTTTGGCGTATATTTATTATATTGTATGAATCCAAGATATAAGGGAAGAACTTATATAGGTTATACTGTGGATCCAAGACGTAGAATTAAACAACATAATGCTGGTAAGAAGCATGGTGGAGCATGGAAAACTAGTAACAGAGGACCATGGTAATTAAGAATTCTATTACACACATATGCAAGCACGGGTACGCACACACACACGTACATACACACACACACACACACACACACACACAGAGAATATCTCAGAAATAAGTGATATCATATTCTATTGTTTTTAAAGATGAAAAATGTCATATAAATATATCAGAAATTTTTCCTTTTTAAAATTTAAACAGTTTTTGTTTACGAGAGAATATTTTAAAGATTTATAATTTATTTAAAGAAATTGCTGAAAATGATATTTTGTGTTTCAGGATACAGCTGCTCTAAAGTTTCCGTTAGCTTAGCTATACGTGAAATGAATATATCTGCTTTCTTAATATTTGACTAAATCATTTTGGTAACACTATTAATCTTAATCATACAATATTTAGATAAAAACTAATTTATTACATGTAATATCTGTTCATGTAACTTTTGAGATAAACAAAAAGTGTTTATATCTCAAAAAGAAAGAATTTCCGGACCTGCATTTATATGACATTTTTCAATCCTTATAGATAGAATACAATATTAAAGTTTGGCCACATATTTCTGGGATGCCCTGTATATTATACATACATGGAGTCTCTGCATACAGTACCCAATTGCTATAGTGGCTTTAGCATGAAAATAAAAAAATATCTAATAAATATATATCCGATTCCAAATAGTTTTGAAGTTATGGGATATTGAAGTTGTCATAAATATTGTTTATATTTTGAAAACAAATGAAAGATTAGAAAAAGATTTAGAATTTAGAACAACAGAATAATGAACATTAAACAACATTTATTACAATTCATGCTTTCTTGCTTCAATATCCCGTAACTCTGAAACCGTTTGGAATCAGATATATGTTTATTAGACATTTTCAACTTGTTTTCATATGATGAAAATTATTGTAGCAGTTTTGGCATTGTAGACACCTGTATATAGTTATATAAATGATGTAAAAAAACCAAACCAATGAAATAGATATTTTATATGTATATTCTAATTTCTTATAAAATTATCATATTCAGGAACATGATCTTGATTGTTCATGGATTTCCCAACAGTACTTCTGCACTTAGAGTAAGTTTTGAGCAAATTTATATTTTTTTAAGAAAAATTGTGTAATTTTTTAAAGAAATTAATTTTTTTTATATCATAAACATTACTTTCATTGTTTTAGTTCGAATGGGCTTGGCAACATCCAGATGTAAGTAGGCGGTTAAAACATGTTCCTAGGAAGAAGTCATCGCAGAAGATACTTGATTTTCAATTGATAGTACTCTCTGAAATGTTAAAAATTGGGCCTTGGTATCGTCTACCTTTAACTATACGATGGTTGGACTATCAATTTTCAAAAAATTATTACGAATACATATCTCCACCATTACACATGCCCATATGCTATAGCAAAGTCACTAGTTGTAAAGTTAAACAAACACAAAAAACAAATGAAGATAATATTCTATCACAATTGCCAATAAAAAAATCATTAATATTTTGTTCTCTTTGCGACTCGAATATAATAGAGAAAGATTCTGTCACTTGTATAAAACCAAAGTGCTTTTTGATTGTTCATTTAATCTGTTTAGCAAAAGAATTTTGTAAAGATGATATGATCTTACCAATTGAGGGTATTTGCCCTATGTGCAAGTCTAATGTCCTCTGGGGAGACCTTATAAAAAAAAGAATGGTTATTATCAAAGCTCTTGAAGAAATTAATATTAATTTTTCCAATAATGATGCTATTTAGTCATATATAAAAGATCTTATAATTATCTAAAATATAATAAATACGAATTTTTATCTTGTACTTCAAATCAACAATCTAAGTTATCACACCTTTTATTATGTGTACACACGCACGCACACACGCAGGGTATCTGGTGGGTTTTGATAAAACGCTTATGTGTAGATAGAGCGGACTAGAGTTCCTAGAAAAACAGTTTGGCCATGCTCAAAATGTCAGACTGGTAGAGATATGTTCTTAGTGCTTATATTTTTATACACTTTCGTACTTAGTTCTGTGACGAGAGTAAAGGCCGCAGCACAGACTTTTGCATAACGCATAACGCATAAATGAATCAGAATAATAAACTAATCAGAATCTTTCTTTTCCTCCAATTCCATGGAAAAGAATTTCAATTGATTGATTTCTTTATGCACTATGCATTATGCGTACACAAGAGTCTGTGCTGCGGTCATAAGCCAGACGGACGTGTTTGTCTCGGCTTGGATATTGCGTCATCCCCAATTTTTACGCCTACTGGGCTTTTTGTTTCGATTTCACATTTCGTTTTTATTATTCACCGGCGCACTTCCATTATGAAGATATGCGCGGAACATATTTGATATTTGATATTATTTCGTTATTTGAAACAATGTTTTATTTGAAATTTTATATTTTTATTAAACAAATTGTATATATATTTCTTTATAACTATATTATTTCTTTACAATTATAACATTTCTTTATACTTATAATATGAAATACATCAATAAAGAATGTTTTACGTTATTTCATGTCTATAAGTTTTTCAATAAGCGTGCTATTTCCTTACATTATGATTCGTGCTGCTATAATGAGGGTAAGTTAACATGAGCCAATCGAAAACATGGACCGATGGCCAGATTCTGTTTTTCTAAGGATTCTAGAGCGGACTAAACTGAGTCGAAAAGTCTTCTACCATTTTACAGTTTTCACAATAGTTAACAAGATATTAATAATTATTGCCGAATATTGGTATCTTCAATTTTTCAATTTTTTACTCAAATACTATTAACTTTACAGAAAAACAACAAGAAATAAAAATTGTTTATTTTCTTTGCATTAAATTCCAAGAATTTTTTCAGAATTTTTAATTAATTTTTTAATAAAGAATGATGCATTTTCTTTTAATGGATATATTTATAGATATATATTTCTATAAAGTGACAGTATTTGAGTAAAAAAAAATTGAAAACTAATATTCGTTAATTTTTAGTAATTAAGGGAGTCGTGTAAAAAGAAGATTTTTAGGAACTTTTTTTTTAAAGGACAATGGATCGTTTTAAAAATTGTTGGTGTTTTACTACATATTAAAGACTAAAAAAAATTTTTTTTATTTCAATGTAGTTCATTTTGTAACTTTTATAAATAAATGTTGACGCAACCTCGTCGCCGCAATCGTGAATTGGTAGGAAATCTAACGCCTTTTGTATTTGTACGAAACAAAAAACAAATGGTTTCTTATTTTATATGACATCTTGTCGATGAACCTAAAAAATAAGTTAAAATTAACAAAATGCACAAAAAAACGGACCGAACTTATTTATCCCAATACAAGTTATCAAAAAAAAATGGCCCAAAGGAACAAGAGGACACACATGTTGTTCTTCAAACAGATTAAATAAGTATGGAAATAACTTTTAAATATAATGACATTTTCTTGGAATAGAACGGAATTCTTCTATGTTTACGTGAACCTTAATAAACTATTGAGGTTTATAATTAAATTTTATTTCAGAATATTGAAACAATTATTCGTCTATTTTTGCGCTGTATGAGCTGCCGTAAGCGCTGAAATAAAGCATCGGTTGCTCCGGCATCGAAAATAACGCTACCGAAAATGTTGCATTAAAACATCGACTACTCTAACACTGTATAAGGGTTGCCATAAGCGCGAAAATAATACATCGGCTGCTCTGACGCTATGTAGACTGCTGTTAAAATGAATGCAATAAAGTTCTGGTTTGCCCTAGGTATCGATATATTATTATGAATAACAAAAATTTTTTACCATAATCGAAGAATTTTATGATATTAGATGTACAACTTTGCTTCCACCGTTTTCCTATAGATGGCTTTAGCGGTAAGTGGTGGTCGAAATAAATAGATCATAGACGTCATACAATAAACTTGGGCATCTGTCAACATAACCCCATAGAAACATTAGTCGATTTGTGTCTGCATCATAAAGTTATTCTCGATTGAAAATGTCAGTTTACGAGCCAAATTCTCATTATTTACGGGAGGTTTTAATTTTTTGCTTCAATATGAAGAAATCTGCGACTGAGGCTCATCGAATGCTCTCAAATACTTATGGTGAGGCCGCTATTAATGAAAGAACGTGTCGTGAGTGGTTTCAACGCTTCAAGAACGGTGATTTTGACGTCCAAGGTCATGCTCTGTATTTGGTGGGACCAGCTCGGCGTAGTGTATTATGAACTGTTAAAACCGACTCAGAAACAATCACAGGCGATCGGTATCGAATGCAATTGATGCGTTTGAGCCGAGCATTGAAAAACAAACGGCCGCAATACAACGAGAGACACGATAAAGTGATTTTGCAACATGACAATGCTCGACCCCATGTTGCGAAAGTGGTCAAGACATACTTGGAAACGTTG
>NW_012130090.1:758379-761876 GCF_000143395.1 Atta cephalotes
AACTAATGAAAACTTTCACAAGATCGTCCAGATTCTACGGGACACTATTCGCGCTATGGACGCAAATACTATCAACGCTGTTCGTGGAGTCAATAGCGCGATAGCGTTAGCAAGTACCATGACTGTTAGTAGCGTTTAATAATGGAAACTTCTATGATCATTATATGTTGTACTTAAACATCAAAATAACTCAGTTATAATTATTTACATTAAAAATCTTTTTGATGATTCTGTCAATGACGTAATTCAAACTCGGATGTGACGTTTCTCTTTTACCGTCAAAAATGCGTAGCACACGGATAATTCGGCTGTATTTGTGAAATATAAAGCATAATCGCTCGTAACCGATAGATATCGATTCGTTTAAAGACGACTGTTCCGTTATATGTATCAATTCAATTTTATTTAGTTGATCTTCGCTTTTAGTTAAACAAAATTGCCAATAAGATTGGAAACTAACCTCGGAAATTTCCTATAAACGCTGATACGGCCAATTAAGATTATAATCGATCTGAGACAATTGAGAATTACTGTATCTACGTTAGACGAAATTAGTGCAGGGAATCCCCGATCCTCGTAGCCGCGAGAGAAGGTGACTCATCAACCTAGAAGATTGTATGTATGTATTGTATGCTTGTGTAAATATCATCTTTAACTTTTCAAGGATAAAAATATTAGAAGCTGGATTATAATAATCTTGGATCTCATATGAAATTGTCGTCATGATCATTTTGTTGACTACAGCTCTATGAATAGCTTGTAGCACTAAATAGCAAAAGCAAAAAGCAAAACAAAAAAAATCAAGAATTTTGATGCTGATTTTATGCTTCAATTTGTAATGGAGTTGCAGACAAGAAGAGATTTAATAATAATATTAGCATTAGAGATACGAAAATATTTGGAAGATGTGTCATCAATTGATAGCGATTATATATAGCGATGAAGTATTGGATAATATTGATATGTTTAATAAAAGAAGAAAAATATCCAGAGTACATAATTACATTAAATAATAATGCCAACGTTGAGATCAACAAGATTTTAAGATTCATTTTAGGTATATTTATATAAATAATATCTTTCTAAAAATATTTGTGTTAAAATTATTATGGTTAAAAAATAGTTCACTTGATTCGAATAGAAAATGCAATATCTAACTAGTAATATATATACTATAATAAAAAGTGTATCATTTGATTTATGTCATTAACAAAAAAATGTTTACATATTCTCATTTCTTAATGCTCAGATCGATTTTTGATCGATTTAATGTTGATAGAAATATCGCATTATATATACAAGACGTGTTATAAGTGCAATTAATGAACTGGCGCCAATTGTAATAAAATGGTCTAAAAATGAATGAGTTCAGCAAGTGTAGGCAGGATTTGAAGTTGCCAGTGGATTCCCAAAAATCATCGGTCCTATTGATGGCATTAATATTCCAGCTCCCAAACATAACCTAGAAGCATATATTGACCGCAAAGATCACCACTCAATTCAGTTTCAGATAATATACCTTTATATTCTAACATTAGAATATTTGATGAAATCATTTAAATTTCTTATAGTCTTCTTGTTTCACAGTTTTACAAAACATTGTTTTTCTTAACAGCAAAAAATAGAAATATACTATAATATAGAAGAAGACTAAAGAAATTGAAATACTTTTATCAGGCATTTTAATGTTAATGCTGTCTGTGCAATTTCATTTAATCTGTATTATCTTCTTTTGCAGGCTATATGTGATCATACAATTTGTCATGTCAATTTACTCATTATTTTATTGGACGTGTAGGATCTGTACATGATCAACGAATATTTCGTCTGTCTGAAGTACAATCCTACCTTGGAGATGTGTCAAAATTTCCAGACGAGTGCTATTTAGTTTTCTATCTTTTCTTTATGTCTCTTCTCTTTACTTTCTTCAGCTTTTCGTGTTTCTTCTAATATTTCGATAGCATAGTTATCTATAGCTTTACATTTACCTAAAAGTAGAAATATTTTTTATATCTCAATGTCTAATTCAACTAGATTAACAGTTATTTATGATTAATTCAAATGACTAACAGTTATTTATGAGAAATTATATTGGGTGAACAAGTAGAACTGCAACTGCTATTGCTTGGAGATATTGATCTTTTTTTTAATATTATACATCCAGTTGACGAAATAGTTGCCAATGGTGTTATATAAGGTTTCTCTCTAAGAAGGTTTTCCATAATCTAAGCAATTAATATTGTATAATACTAATTGTGAGAGTGTAAGAGGGAAAAAGTTACATTATGTTATGTCAATTAAAGTAGTACTTACTTTATAATATTTCCATGTGCGTGTGTTATTATTGGATTTTGCATTATGATATCTTTAATTGTCTTATATGTACGTTTCATTGTATTTATTCTCGTTGTGCATTGTACCAGAGACATTATATCTCTTGGTGTGCATGGTTGCTGCAATTTCATTCTATGTTTTCTTATAACTGATTTTATCTGAAGATATGGAAGATTCTCGTTGTCTATATTCTTCAAATAAGAGCATTATTGTCTCATGAGATCATCTGAAATCTGTAATATAAATTATTACGACATAGAGTATATAAAAAAAATAGAGATAACATATTCATAACAAATATGATTTAAATTCAGTATAAATTAAATTTAGTATAACAAAAGAGAGCTACGAGCCAAAAAATTATATTATATCATTAGTACTTATAAAAGATATATTGAATAAAAATTTGACAAATTATTGAACGTAAATAATAAACAAAAATAAAAAAATATATAAAAAATATAAAATATACAATATACAACAGAAACGTTTCAACTTCGATTGGGTCATTCTCAATGTTTCAATATATAAAATTCGCTCGGTCTACAGAAATAAAATTATTCAGACATTATTTGTACAAATTATCGCTTATTAATTATATTTAAGTCTCACTGTAGTCGTCCATAGAATTAAAATCTTGAAAGAATTTTGAGTATCAAATATTCCATTGTAAAAAGATAAGTTTCTATTAAAATAATAAGGCAATTTTATCAAGATATAATAACTCATAAAGATAATGCATTATAGAATTAATGACAGTTCAATTGTATAATGATTATAGAGAAATTATATTCAAATTTTTTAATTTAGTCAAAGTTAAGTTATATAAATTACTTTCATATTAAGAGAGTCTAGTACAGAAACCGCAGTTAAGTTTTTTACAATTAATATTATAAGCAATAATCAGAGTTAAAATTGTTGTTACCATGTCAGTGCTTTAGGACCATTGTGACATTCAAAGAATTATAGGGTATAAACCCGCTATTTGCTCATAGGTGGCATTAGTGAGCGTACAAAGCTACCCTGGGCACACAATACACTTTTTTTTATGTGTTTGACATCATGTGTTTGTCAACATTAACCAGTGCACATCATCAGCAATTTCATACAACACATACATGTTTTCTTTCGTAATCATGTCTAGTTTTTTGCTAAAAAAAAAA
>NW_012130090.1:762674-767894 GCF_000143395.1 Atta cephalotes
ACAATACACTTTTTTTTATGTGTTTGACATCATGTGTTTGTCAACATTAACCAGTGCACATCATCAGCAATTTCATACAACACATACATGTTTTCTTTCGTAATCATGTCTAGTTTTTTGCTAAAAAAAAAGCATATGCGGGAAGCTTTGCTTTTCTGTTTCAATTTGAAGAAATCGGTTGCCGAATCATATCGAATGCTTGTGGAGGCCTATGGCGACAATGCTTTATCGGAAACAACGTGCAGAGATTGGTTTCGCCTGTTCAATGACGACAATTTTGACCTGAGTGACAAGAAGCGTGAAAATCGGCCCAGGAAGGTTGAGGACTGTCAATTGCAGGCTCTTTTGGACGAGGACGATACTCAATCGCAAAAAATGCTTGCCGAGCAATTGGGTGTTTCTCAAGCAGCCATTTCCATGCGACTACATGTCATGGGGAAGGTTCAAAAGATCGGATCGGAAAGATCGGAATGGGT
This sequence comes from Atta cephalotes, assembly GCF_000143395.1. NCBI lineage: Eukaryota > Metazoa > Arthropoda > Insecta > Hymenoptera > Formicidae > Atta > Atta cephalotes. The sequence continues at coordinate 763,151 of NW_012130090.1, forward strand.
GCCGCATGAACTGAACGATAGGCAGATGGAGTGACGCCAAAACACATGCCAAATTTTCTTTCCAGAAAAAAGAAAGTCGTTCCTGCATCGGATTGTGACAGGCGATGAAAAGTGGATCTATTTTTAGAATCCTAAACGCAAGAAATCTTGAGTTGATCCCGCCCAACCATCAACATCTTCCTCAAGACTAAATCGCTTCGGGCAGAAGACGATGCTGTGCGTTTGATGGGATCAGGAGGGTATCATCTACTACGAGCTGTTAAAATCTGAAAACTGTTAATGCTCACCGCTACCACCAACAACTGATCAAATTGCATCGTGTTCTGCATGAAAAAAGGTTGCTTTATCAGAAAAGACATGACAAACTGATTTTCCTCCACGACAACGCACCATCGTCAACAATGGTCCAAAACTACTTGGAGACACTCAACTGGGAAGTGCTATCCCATCCCGCTTATTCACCAGACCTGGCACCTTCTGACTATCATCTGTTTTCATCGATGGACCACGCGCTCGCTGAGCGGCACTTCGATTCTTACGAAAACGTCCGAAAATGGCTTGATGAGTAGTTTGCCTCGAAAGATGAGGAATATTTTTGGCGTGGTATACACAAATTGCCCGAAAAATGGGAAAAATGTATAGTTAGCGAAAGCAAGTACTTTGAATAAATTTGTTTTTGCTTCCTAAGAAAAAAAAATGTGTTTTTCTGACTAAAAAACAGCGGATTTAAGCTTATACACCTGGTAAACGTTATGATAATGTTAAGGCAGAAATTTTTTGGGGAGGGAGAGGAAATATATTAGAAAAGGGAGATATGGAAGAAAGAAGGAAAGTAATTCGAAGGCAGATTTCCATTCAAATCATCCATTATGTTAAGAGAGGCATAATTATTAGTATGGTTGATAAAATTGTTCATTTATCTTCGTCTCATCCTCGCTTTTCAAAAAAATTTAATTGACATCATTCAAATTTTCCTTAACAATGGCTATCCTCTATCTCTTATTTTCTTTACTATCAATAATAGAATAAAATATTATCCATAATAACTTCACACATAAGATTAGTACTAAACATAAAGAAAAATTTTTTTCAATACCTTATGTTAAATCTATTTCAGAAAACTTTACTAATTTTTTCTAAATTCAATTGACATATTCCATTCCTAACACACTTAAAAGTTGTATAAAGAAGAAAGATCACTTGAGCCGAACTTTGAATGAACATTGTCTAATCAAAATATAATGTATAAAATCTCGTGTGAAGACTGTGATGCCAGTTATGTAGGCCAAACGTAAAATAAAACGTAAATTAAATATAAGATTACATGAACACAGATTTCAGATATAAAAAAAAAACGGGTTCACCGTTTGTTATTTTTGACCATCGCATGAATTTAAATCATAATTTTAAATGGAATGAAGTCAAAATTTTAGATAAAGAGACTTCGTATAATATAATAAAAGATTGATATCTGAAATACATATAAAAAAGCAAAGGCATTAACAAACAAAATGATACAGAATCATTGCCAGAACCATATCTCCAGATCATATGATCACTTTTCCCTTCACAATCACTTCCCCCTCCAAATTATTCTCCTTTTTTCTTCTCCCTTCTCTAACATATTTCCTCTCCCTCCCCAAAAAATTTCTGTCCTTAACATTATCATAATGTTTATAATTCTTTGACTGTCACAACGGTTCTAAAGCACTGATGTGGTAATAACAACTTTAACTCTGATCGCTGTTGCTTATAATATTAATTGTAAAAAACTTGACTGCGATTTCTGTATCAGACTCTCTTAATATGAAGGTAGTTTATATAACTTTGGCTAAATTAAAAAATTTGAATATACTTTCTCGGTAATCATATATACAATTGAACTGTCATTAATTTTATAAAGATAATGCATTATCTTTATGAATTATTATATCTTGATAAAATTGCTTCATTATTTCAATAGAAACGATCCTTATCTTTTTACAATGAAACATTTGATACTCAAAATTTTTTTAAGATTTTAATTCTACAGTGGACTACTATAGTGAGACTTAAATATAATTAATAAGCGATCATAATTTGTACAAGTAATGTCTGAATAATTTTATTTCTATAGACCGAGCGAACTTTATGTATTGAAACATTGAGAATAACCTAATCGAAGTTGGAACGTTTGTTGTATATTTTATATTTCTTATATATTTTTTATTTTTGTTTATTATTTACGTTCAATTTGTCAAATTTTTGTTCAATATATCTTTTATAAGTATTAATGATATAATATAATTTTTTGGCTCATAGCCTTCTTTTGTTATACTAAATTTATAATTTATTGAGCCATATTATTTACATTATTTAAATTCATATTGTAAAATTTCCTTACTTTCTTTAAAAATAGAAATATTTTTTCGATTTTTATTTGATAATGATGATGAGGTTAGAGATTTCATTTTTGCTCTATTACAATCTTCTAGATTGATGTCTCCAGAATCACCTTCTCTCGCGGCTATGAGGTCGGAACTCCCCGCACCAATTTCGTCCAATGTAGATACTTCGTACAGTAATTCTCAATTGTTCCAGGTCGATGATTATAACCTTAACCGGCTGTACCAGCGTTTATAGGAAATTTCGGAGGTCAGTTTTCAATCTTATTGATTTTGTTCAACTAAAAGCGAAAATCAATAAAATCGAAGCACTTGAAATGTATAACAGAATAGTCTTTAAATGAATCGGCAATCTGTTAATTATAAGTGAAACAGGATCTCTATTTTCGAAAAATATCGCATACGAAAAACTAAGGAAATGCTATAGTTTTTATATGTAACGCAATGCTATAGTATTTTTTTAGTTTTTCATATGCAATATTTTTCGAGACTAGAAATCCAGGGAATCTATGGACAACTTAAGAACGTATATAACTTATAAGAATTCTTAAAACAACATTCATCAATACAACAGTTCGTAAACGCTAACGCTATCAATACACTGCCTCGGAAGAAATAGCATTGATAGCGCGCAGTTGTAACACGCTATCATTAATGACGGTCGTGTTTGTTAGCGGTATCTGCAGCTTCGCGAACAGTTTGTAGCGCTAAATAGCGTGAACCCACCTCCTCGAACGCACCCTAGGTGTCGTGGAACGAAAGCGATCTCGATCGAACTAAATCAGATGACCACTTTTGATCACGTTTTTTAACAGTCTCGTCCATGTAAGTTCGGACTTCGGCCTCTTATTCTCGAATTTGTACTCCATGACCGAACCGAATAGAGACTCTTGACGCGCGCATCAAGTATATCTGTGCATTATAAATGGGTTGTAGTTTCTTAACTTATTTGAATTTCGTTCCGTAATTTTTGGAATATATTTTTTACATTTACTACTATCGATTAAATTTATTAAAGTAAATAAAATTTTTTCAATTTTTTGAACCGGTTACACGAGGTGACCTCCTTAATATCTTGTTAATCATTGCGAAAATTATAAAATGGTAGAGAACTTTTCGATTCAATTTAGTCCGCCCTATTTACACAAAAGCGCTTGGCAAAAAATTGTAGGACACACTGTATACATATCAATAATTTGATATAAGACATATTTGACATCGTTAATTTTTCGATAAAAAATTATTAGTTTTTTTAAAAGATCGAAAAATTAATATTAATTATTACAATGTTACAGAGTTTTGTCTATGTAATTAATTGCGTAATAAATGTAAATTATTTATATTTTTCTTATTCTTTACGAGATTAAGTAGTAAGTTTAAGTAGTAAGTTAAGTAAGACAATAAAAGTTTTTTTTAATTATTTTTCGTATTATTATTTTGTACAATTGTATCAATATTCGATATGTATAAAAAAAATTAATTAATTTACAATACTGTTCATTATAAATTCAAACTTAAGAAATTAAGACTATAAAGGAGCCAAATTGAATCAATTATGCTAATAATCATCAATAAACATCAATCTTTAGATTAAAAATACGTTTCGATCATTTTATTAAAAATTATCATAGTAAAATGATCGAAACGCATTTTTAATCTAAAGATTGATGTTCATTGATTGATCATTAGCATAATCGATTCAGCATGGCTCCTTTAGCCTTGATTCGTTTGAATCTGTATTTATTTTGAGCCCTATTTATAAGTTCTTATAACTGCTCATTATAACTAATTGTAAGTTAGAGAAAATTAGTATGCGACAAACTTGTGACCGAAAAAAAAAGGTATAAAAAGAATGTTATCGTTTTCACACATTCGTTCATCGAGTAGATCTCAATTTCGAATGGTATTGTTCGATCACATACAAGTTCTACATAATAACGGTTCAGCATAGCATGTGCTAATTACATAGTAAACCAATGTCCACTGAATAGAAATCATGTACGGTTATAAAAATTTCATATCGTATATCATTTAAATTAGCATCGTCACGTTATACATATTTACTTATTTAAAAAAAACGATATCGAGCACGCAAATACGAATTTCCTTTCATATAATATGAACGATAAGACAGATGATTCATGAGATCAAGACATGCATAGAAGGGCGAATTAGAAAAAAAATTGAATAAAATTTAATTTTCCAATTTTTCGTAAATTTATTATTATTTTTATACGTATATATAATCGTAGTAAAATAATTTAAATAATGCATTCGTCTTTCAAAAATAAAAATTATTTAACTCTGCAAAGTTTATAAAAAAATGTTTTTATATTAAATGTACAACTTTGCTTTCGCCG
>NW_012130090.1:768803-773894 GCF_000143395.1 Atta cephalotes
TTAAATATATTAGAAGATTTATTTTTATATATCTGAAATGAAAAGAGATCCTAAAAAGATGATTAATCATATTGTAAATAGCATTTACATACAGACGATTTACGTGTCATTGACATATCACTACATACTATAGCAATCATACATACATACACCTAATTTTCGTTAATAATAACGTTTTAATCAGACGTGTAAGTTCAATTTTAATAATTTCATGTTGTTTCTTCATGTAAACTACTAGTCTGGACTAATATTTCGTAAATATCGATTGCACAGCTTTTATATAGCAAATGTAGTCACGACGTGACAGCTTTGGAGCCTCATATTGCATTAAAAAATGATAAAAAAGATGTCAATTTCAAAATTTTTTTTGTCGTTCTCAGCATAGTTTCTACCACGTATTAAGGCTCTTGACTAGTTGGAATCGTAACGTTAGAAGCGAGAAATGACACGTAATTTATGTTGCGTGCCATTTTTAAATAAAGATAATTTGGATGAAACGAAATGACGAGATCACTTTAAAACACTTGTAAAAATCGATGAAATCCATCCTTTCCTCCCTTGATCGTAAGGCACGTAAATGAGCCTATGTTCAGGCAGAAACACATGATCCGACAGCTGTTGAAACGAATAAAATATACGTTTTTATATATAAAATTCTAAGATAACTTTAGTTTTCATCGATAATTACGACTTTGATAAGTACAAGACAAGTCACATTTTCACAATTAGGCAAATAATAACGAAATAACGCAACATAAATTTCGTCAAAATGTCACTTTTCCACTGTGTTATAAGTTCGGCTGTGGTGCGGCGCTGTAACACACACAAGCACCCATGTCCGTGTGTTCGCTTGCGGCGTGCCGAGAGTGAACGAGACAGCGAGCTCCTTCTTCCACTAATAGTTTGTTTCAAGCGACCGAAAATGCTTTCTTAGCAATCTCGGCCGTTTGGCGACCCTAGGCATCAATAAAGGCATCAATCAATAAAGGATGGAGGGCATCCTAAACATATAAGTTTTAATAAATTGTAGTAATAGTGTATCCCTCCCCTTAATTCAGAATAGTATAAATCATGTTAAAACGCAACATTTACGAGATATTTAATTGTTTACGATTTTTCATGTGCATTATATAGTATATACTTCTCCTTCATAAATTCGAGTAGCAAGAATAGTTCAATAGAAGTAAAATTTTACTGGAAAAAGATTATAAACCAGCATTTCTTTTAAAAAAAAAAATCTCGAAAGACCATCAGAAAAGAAATGCGTATATTCGAGACTCGAGACTTGTGAAGAAAATATGCGAAAAAAATCGAATAGTCACAAAAAGCGTTTTTCACTTATAAAACGAAAAATATTGATTGAAAAAAAAACGGTATAAAAAAATGTACGCATTCGAAATAACTACAAAATGAGATGTGGAACATTAAGATCGATCTATTATCTTATTTCTACTAGAAAAAAATTTTTAAAACACCGAAAGAAGCCTTTTTTCACTCTCTGTTTATTGCGATTTAAACGCAAAGTTTTGAAATTCTCGTAAAATGTAGCTCTCATAATGACGAACAAATCTCCTGAAAATGTTCATTAATTTTTGCAAAAAAGCCATTTGTTCACTAAAAATCTGTCTGCGGAAAGCTTAATTTCTTTGAGCAGTCGCACAGCAATTTACAAAGATTTTTCTTTTTCAAGAATTACACTATCACGTACACTTAATAACAAAACTTTAATAACAAGACTTTTTGAAGTTAAACTATTATAAAAACGCCTTTAAAAAGTGGATATCCTTTTCCGTATAAAAAAAACGAAAATAATTTCGTTAATATGCATCTATTTAATATGCATATTAAATAGCGTGTGAAGCATTCGAAATCTGACATTTTTCTAAAAAATTTAAAAAAACTTACTTTCCGATTATTAGAAGAAATAATAATTTTTTTTTCAATAAATCACTTCTAGTTTTAAGATTAAGAGTTCGATCTGGCACCAATTTGTCAAGGAAGAATTAAACTTTTGCTGTTGAAAAACTCGAATTTTTTGCTGCCGAAAAAGTTTATTTAAAACCATTGGAAAGTTGAAGAACGCGAGCGAAGCAATCTATCATTTAGCAATAATTAACAAGATATTAATTGATAAAAATTGCCGAAAATTGGTTTTTAATAATTTTTTACTTAAATACTTGAATACTATCAACTTTACAAAAAAACTACAAGAGATAATTGTTAATTTTCTTTTCATAAAGCCCTAAGAATTTTTTAAGAATTTTTTAAGAATTTTTTAATACTATATTTTTTTATATTGGTAAAAATGAGAAAGTGTAATATTAAAAAGTTGATAAAAAATTCAATTCGTAGAGTTCTATGAGAAGAAAATAAACAATTTTTGTCTTTTGCAGTTTTTCTGTAAAGTTGATAGTATTTGAGTAAAAATTTTGAAAGCTAATTTTCATCAATTTTTAACAATTAATATTTTGTTAACTATTACGAAAATTGCAAAATAATAGAGTCCTTTTCTTCTCAATTTAATCCATTCTGCCCTTATGCGAAAGATTTATCGTTATTTTCTAAATACCCTATATACATAAAGTTATATGTATACATGTATATACATTTTTTTGCAATACACTCTTTTGTTAATTTTATAGCCAAATTACTGTTTTCTAAACAAAACTAACTTTTTAAGACTATTTTTATGGAAAGCCACATTATCATCTATGTTTTTCTTCGCCATTATGTAATGTTGTCACATTTTTATTAATAGTGTTCTAAGTAATAAATATTTCGTAATTTTGAGCCTAGAATTGATCAACAACATTTTAATGAATGTAATTGTCAAATTTTAAACTTAAATATTCATTATTAATCAAGTTATCGTGTAAAATGTAGTTGAAGTATCACCTTCTCCTCTACTAAATAATATTAAAAACACATTTAAAAAATAACGTTTTAAACATTTGTTTTAAATTATTTTAAAAAAAAGCATGTTTAATTTAATCCGATAAAAACATTTGTTTAAAAAAAAAGTTTTAAACAAAATAACCCTGGAAGAAAACCGGCGCGCAGTCGAATGGGGAAGATTGGTCTGCTCGGCAATTCGCGTATTTGATTTGTTTAAATTTGCTAAATTTATATTTTCTCAACAATAAATTGACGTGGAAATTTGATTTTTTTTAATCTGGTGTAGCTCGACAAGATATAAACAATAGATATAAACAATAATTTAACCAAATGTTTTTGTAATTGTAATCCAAAGTAATTGTAATCATGAAATTTTTAATTTTTTGTTTCTTGAATTTTTATTTTTTCGGCTTTTTATTACTAAAAAATTACGTTTATAAATATGGAGTGCATATCTGATTAACAAATTTAAGTCACATTAGCTATGCTTTTTTATTTAATGCTGTAAAAAGTATCCAAGACAATTAAATATATACGGAATTATCAGTACAAAATTATTTTTATGAATTTAATTGCAGATACAAATATGACATATGTAAACAAATAATAAATAATTTGCTAAATGTTAGTGTAATGTTGAATATAATTGCAAAATATTTTTCATGTAACACTAATTTACTTTTATATTTGCAAAAGTTAGTGTTATATCTTTAACAGTTATGCTAACATTTGGCAAATTACTTATTAATTATTTGTTTACATATGTCATATTTGCATCTGCAATTAAATTCACAAAAACAATTTTATATTGATAATTCCGTACATTTAATTATCCAATTGGACATTTTTTACAGCATATTAAATAAAAAAACATAGAAAGAAACATAGAAATAAAGAAACATAGAAACTAATATGATTTAAAATTGTTAATCAGACATGCGTTCCATATTCAAACATTTTTTAAAAATAAACCGAAAAATAAAAATTCAAAAAAGAAAAAATTTTCTAAACTGAAAATTTCATGATTACAATTCGAGATTTTTTTAACAACATATTCAATTCTTCTTTGACAAATTGGTGCTAGACGGAAACTCTTAATCTTAAAAACTAGAGTCATAGTGATTTTTTGAAAAAATGTTATCTCGACTCCTAATAATCGAAGATAATTTTTTTTTAAATTCATAGGAAAATGTCAAATTTCAAATGCTTCACACGCTATTTAATATGCATATTACATAGATGCACATTAACGAAATTATTTCCGTTTTTTTATACAGAAAAAAATATGTATTTTTCAAAGGCGTTTTCTAATAGTTGAAGTGCATAAAGTCATTTTGTTAGTGTACGTGATAGTGTAACCCTTGAAGAAGCAAAATCCCTGTAAATTGCTGTACGACTACTCAAAGAAATTAAGCTTTCCGCAGACAGATTTTTAGTGAACAAATGGCTTTTTTGCAAAAATTAATGAACATTTTCAGGCTTGTTCAGGAGATTTGTTCGTCATTAGGGCTACATTCCTCATTCGATGTGAATCTCTTTCTCTGGAGCCACCGCTTGAGGTTTGGGAACAGATAATAGTCGCTGGGAGCCAAGTCTGGAGAATATGGTGGGTGAGCAACCAATTTGAATCGTAATTGGTCCAATTTGGCTTTTCGCTTTCAAGGACGTATGTAACGGTGCGTTATCGTGATGGTACAGAACGAAGGCGAAAGTAGCGCCACTTAAACGACTGTAGCTTCTAAACGAATGAACGAAATGTCATGAAATTTCATACATAAACTAGTGACAGATGAATCTCTCGAAATGAATCATGTTCATTTTCAATTAGGTGTACAACTTTGTTTCCGCCGTTTTTTTTCTGAAATTCGAGGCTTTATTGTAAAAAACTGATTATACATTTATGATTCAAAGTATTGTCCATCGCTGGCCATTTACTTTCTCCCAACTTTCGGGTAGCGTACGAATCCCGCGTCGAAAAAACTGGTCACCTTTTGAGGCTATCCACGAATCGATCCAATTTTTTACTTATTCATAAGACCGGAACCGACCAGGCCGTGTGCCATTGATCGAAACAAGTAGTAGTCAGAGGGAGCAACGTCTGGAGAATATACGGCGGGTGGGACTTCCCATTTCAACGTTTCCAAGTATGTCTTGATCACTTTCGCAACATGGAGTCGAGCATTGTCATGCTGCAAA
>NW_012130090.1:773931-802363 GCF_000143395.1 Atta cephalotes
TGTAGACACAAATCGACTAATGTTTCTATGGGATTATGTTGACAGATGCCCAAGTTTATTATATTGTATGACGTCTATGATCTATTTATTTCGACCACCACTTACCGCTAAAGTCATCTATAGGAAAACGGCGGAAGCAAAGTTGTACACTTAATACAAATGTGAGCTATTTATGATTTGAATGTAAATAAAGGAATGTTAAATAAAGGAATGAAATATATCCTATAAAAGGGAGAAGAATTTTACAATAGATAAAAAATGATTTTTGAAATGATAGATAAAAAATGATTACAATAGATAAAAAAATATGATAAGATTTCGAAATAAAGATAAAATAGGAACAAAATATCAAAATCAAGACGAAATACTAAACTAGAGATAAGATAAGGTATAAATCATATATTTGTAATAAGGAAAAAGAGGATTTTATTGGAATGTAACAATGTATATTTTTGTTCTGTTCAGTAACTTTTCTTCTTTCTGTGCATGCGTGCAAAAGAGAGTAGAAGAGGACAGAAATACATCTTCTCTCAGTCTTGCTCACAGCTCGACGTCCGTATTCCTCCTTTAATATAAGCTCTATGATTCATTTATCTGTCTTTCATTCTATCTCTGCCACTGCCATCGATAGTCCATTTTATATGTCCATGTATCCACTACACTCGAGTTTTCGTTTTTGCAATATGTGTAAATCTATTGCATTGCAAAATAGCGACTTTTCCCAAATAATAAGCATTGTTCGTTTTGTCTCTCGAGGGTTCAGGATCGCTCCGAATGAACCCAGCGTATTTGAAATATAGGATATACATTATGTACATTCATCGTAACAATGAATGTCAGATGTCGTATGACGGATGTGTGTGAATCCTACATCGTACGTAGTGTAAATCCTATATTTCAAGTACGGTGGGTTCATTCGGAGCGATCCCGAGCAGCTCCCGAGACAAAACAAACAATACTAAAATAACAATAAAGACGTTTTCCCCAAATCAATTCCATTCATAAAACACATTAAATAAAATTGCTGTCTGTTAATTTGACGCATAACAAAATTTATTAATAACAAGAAAAATACTGTCATGTATCTGAGCGTCCGGCTCGCGAAGACGTTCGCACGTTCGCATTCACGTACTCCCGTCCGCAGAAATGATATAGTAGACACAATACGGATATAGTAAAAAGAAAAAAAAGAGAGTTTATTTTGAAGTAGACACAGAACACGTTAAGTCAAAGTACACGAATGATGTTAGAATCAGAGGATCAAAAGATACGTCCAAGCGCAGCGACGACTCATGTCCAAATCTGCCGATCTTGTTTAACAGAGCGGCTCGTTTGCTGGACAACGCAATCTTCGGAACTTCATGAGGGGCGAACCACGGTGTCGGCGTCGGCACGGCGTAACAATATGATTACTTAAATGTTTAAATATTTTTTTTAAATTTCCCCAAATGATTCCCAAATTATATAGACATAAATAAATCAGAAACATAGACAATTTGTCTGCTATCTTATCAATGATAGAGAAAGATATATATTTCTCTCTTGTGTGATTTTGATAAAGCTAGAGACCCTGCAGAGGAAAAGAAATCTGTAACAGTCTCTAACTAATTAAAAGTTTCTAATGTCGCGACTCTGATTAAAGATTTCTAATCTAGAGCTTTAATATAGGGCTCTACTTATACGCATAATAAATCACGTGACAGTCAAGCGACCAATTAAAATTGTCATCAAGCCTATATCATCATTACGTGATGAATTCGAAGTTATTATATAATTTCTTTGCAATACACACTATAAAAAATTACTATTTTGCCATTATGAAGCCCTAAACACGAGGCAACAGATAGCGATAGAAATCACGATAGCAATAGCGATAGCGATAAAAACAAAGAAATTCAACATATGGGAATGCATATGTACCTAGAAACACGGAATAAGGCAATAGCGATAAATTTCCGACGAGTTGGAATTCTGTGTCTATTATATTGTCTTATAGCCTACAAATTAGCATCTAGATTTTTTATTCTGTTTATATGTCTGTAACCTTGAAACATATGGAAGAATATACTATAGTATAGAATATACTATATACGAAATCAGATTGGTTGGTATATTTATTTCTTTAGCTGCATTGTGCAACGGGAGACGACAATTATATCGCTTATTTCTGTAATATTCCTATTGCTATTCTTATCGCTGTTGCTTCGCATTATATTTAGGCCTTTATAGGCATCATTGCAAAAAAGATAGACATTTTATTGTGAATTTTCTGTAATACGTTATCATCTGTAATACAAATATATGAAGTACTTTACTGATCGTGAGATATGAGATACGTTTAAGGGCCATTTCCTCCAACGTAGATTAACTTTAATCTCGATTCAACTTACTTTTCTTATCTTTTTCTAGTTCTAAAGATTAGAAAAAGACGAGAAGAGTAAGTTAAATCGAGATTAAAATTAATCTACATTGGTGAAAACGGGCATAAGTATATGTTAAAGTTTTGGAACGGAAAAATTATTTAAAAATTGTAAAAAAAATATTTTATTAATTATGAAATTATTTTATAATAAAATATATTAATAAAATAATTTAATAATAAAATTAATTTTATTTTATTGAAATAAACATAAAAATTAATTTTATTATTACATTAAATTATTTTAATTTTAATATATATAAATAAATGTATACATTATATTTAAGACTGATATGAATTAGATTATTAAATTAATATCAATTTATTTATGAAATTTTCCAAATAAATTAATTACATTCAAAATAATTTTATGATGTAAAAAAATGATTTAAATTGTATTTAATAAATTGATAAGAGAAAATCAGAGTCAACCGTATAGAACTCATGGGGTATAGGGCTATAGGTCTATAGCTTATATATATATATACAATGTAACGCATAATATTATAGTAATATCATTTTTCCATTGCAATATTACAATGAAATATAGCAGAAATATACAATATTATATTACAGTAATATTACTGAGATATAATACAGAACAATACACTTTATGTTTCTCTTTCTATAGAAAGAGAATTTAAGATGCATTATAAAATGTGTTAAACAAGGAAAGATTCAGTACAATTTCACGATGCGAAACAGGCCGGTATTCATAATTGATTTTTGCATACAAGATTGTCTTAAGTACAATCTTAAGGTATTGTAAGTGATTACCGTCCCATGTTGAGCGTTTCACAATTGATAACCCTTCCTCCTTATATTAAAATATAAGAATAGTCTATGACGGAGAGAGCAAGATTTAGAAAGAGACATTGTCGAACACACCTAGAGTATCTATAATAAGAGTACAACAAAGCGCAAATGAGGCAAAATCGGAAACGCATTAAAACGCGAGTGCATTTTCAAATGTGAAGTTTCCTAAAGTAAAATAGCAGTGTAACCTTATTCTGATATAAAATGTCTTGTGAATTATAGTATATTATTTTTTAGTAATGACAAAAATAAAAGAGATGATCAGAATTGCAATACAGGAAGTAAGAATCAAGCAAATTATGAGAGATGAAGGCAGGAAGAAACAAGATAGAGGCAAAAGATCTGAGAGAAGACTAGAGAGAGAAGGAACGAGATATCGGAGAGGAGAGATGCTAAATAAGAAAGGGTTCAGAGGAACAGAGAAAATACGGCACAATAAAAGACTTTACTATTTCTATGTCATCATCCAAAATTTCCTTTTTCTTGAAAGAAAGAGATTTCCTTTTTCTTGATTTTCCAAGATCTTCATCTGAAATGGTGTCTGCTATCATTTTCATATCTGATACATTCTCAACAAGTAAGAAATATAGCATTTTGTCAGTATTAAGAATGCTAAATATTTGAAGTTGAAGTGATATTTGAAGAATTGTTTTGCTTTCACTTTAAATTTATTAAAAACTTTACAATCTTTACATCGTACTTTGAATCTAAATTTAGATAAGAGAAGAAATCTAAATAGGTGAGAGATGAAACTTTTATTTTTAAATTTAATCTTAAAATAAAATTGTTATTTTCAAAGAATTAATGATTTCAGTTATTCTCTGTTATATTTCTGTATATTTTGGTATAAAATATATTGTAAGCGTATTTTTTTAATAACGACGAAAAAGAAACGAAAGAAGTGAAATAAGATATTGGAAATAAGAGAGATGCGAGACGAATGATTGAATGAGATAAAGGCGAAAGGTGAGAGATGAAAAAAGAAAGAAACTAGACAGAGGCGAAAGATGAAGGAGAACAGACAAGAGACTAGAGAGATACAAAACCAGCTATTCGTGAAAGAGGAAAGACAAGAGATGAAAAATGAGAAAGAAGCGAGAAAGGCAAAAAAAACGAGATACAAGTGAGAGAAGAAATTTAACTATAGAATTTAATCTTAAAATTATATCGTTGTTGTTAAAAATTAATAATTTGAGACACTTTATGTTTTATTTCTGTACATTTCTGTAAATAAAATATATTGTAAACTTTATTTTTTAGCAATGACGAAATAGGGATGAGAATGGCGACAAGAAATTGGTAGAAAAAAAAATTTAAGGCGAGTGATGAAATGCGATAGAGCCGAGAGATGAGAGAAGAAAGAAGCTGGATAGAGCTGAAAGACGAAAGAGGAAATTCGAGACATGGGAAATGAGAGAGAAACGAGTCAAACGTATATAATTCAAGATACAGGTGAGAGGAGAAATTTTAATTTCGAAATTTAATCTTGAAATTAAATAGTTGATGTTAAATGATGATTTGAATAATTTGAGGCATTTTATGTTTTATTTTTATACATTTTGATGTAAAATGTATCGTAAACTATTAATTTTTTAATGACGTAAAAGAGTTGACACAGGTGAGTCAAAAAATTGGAAGTAAGAAAAGAGACGCCAGACGAGTATTGAGATGAGATAGAGGCGAGAGATGAGACAGGGAAGAGTTGAAATAGATACAAAAGACAAAAGAGAAGAGACTAGAGAGATATTGATGAGAAAGCAGTGACGAGAGATGGAAAACGAGAAAGAAGCGAGATAAAACGAGTTATAAGTGAGAGAAGAAATTTTTAATTAAAAAATTTAATTTATAATTGAATTGTTATCAGAGAATTAATAATTTGAGACATTTTATAAATTAGAATAATTTTATAAATTAGAATTAATAATTTGAGACATTTTGTAAATGGTTTATATTCTTCTGCATTTTATATAAATAAATGTCTTGCAAACTGTTTGTACTCTCTATTATTATTGTACTCTCTACTATTTGTACTCTCTTTATACTTATTTATATTCTTGAATTAAATTTGTCAAAAGCTCAAGTATTAGTATAAATTAATATAAAAATTAGCAAATTAGTATAAAAAATCGTTATCAGAGAGAATCTCTGCATTATCGAAAATTAAGAATAAATTGAAAAGAATGACTTAAAGGACGAGAAAAAAAAAATGATAAAAAAAGCGACAAAGGTGAAATTATAAGAAATGAAAATATTGTTAATTATTCTCCTCGTGTTCAACTGTGATTGATCAATTTCTTATGGCTACTACAAACTAAGGGATTTACAGTACTGCATTATACTCAAATATTATAAATTTATTTCACACGTGAAATAAAAATAATTACAGCGTGCTTCAAAGGGAATCCTCTACTAAAATTAATATTTTTCATATGTTTTACATACAACACACTCTTTTTAAATGATACACATTCTTTTTGAATGATGATGAATGGAGAAAAGTAAACAATGGTTTATAACATATATAATATGTATTTTTTCATTTTATATCAAGTATATGGAAAAATCTCACGTAATTATAGGGAGAGGGAAGTTTTATGGCCCAGTCAGAAATAATTTCTCGAAAAGACATTGTTTTGATGTCGAAAGTAAAAGTCAAAAGTTTTCGAAAATTTCTATTGGTTTTGATGGATTTTTGACTCCAATTTCGATTAATTTTCGAGTTGGAAATAAAATCTTGAATTGATCTAGTCAACATAAAAATATACTACTGGTGTCACTAATGTGTTACGTTTTGACGACTCCACGATTCTTTTCTTTCATGAAGAAAATCTGTTTTTCTCTCAAATGCGAATAACGGTGTCAATAGCATAGTAGATCGAATATTGATTTTGTTTATTATAAACGACTGGACATCAATTAAAAGAAAATAATTATTAGTGTTCGATTGAAAGCGCGTGTGTTGGCTCTATGACTCACAGATAAGATATTTTTCTGACTCACATATAAAACGAAAACATTAATCACTCTTATTCTTTCGAAATAATTGGGAAACTTTTGGAAAAACGAGATGAATCACCTATCCAAAGTACCGAATTGCATCACATCTCGATATATATATATTGTATATATTTCAATTTCATTGAAATTTTAATTTATTGTGAAAAATATTATTGATTATTAGCATCATATTTCAGAGGATACACGACAAAATTATAATAAAAAAAATTTATTTTATGATTTATGATTTTATTCGAGAACTAATTTTATGATGCACCCAAGCGCGGTCACCCATCCGAATTCGAACTTCCACTTACCATGCTTCATTTCTGTGATTTCGTACTGCTCCTTTGAAGAATTATGAACATCTATAAAACATCTAATGGATGTATACTTGTAACATGTCTGTTCAAAGATGTTGTAAAAGAACCGGAACACATAAAAAAATATAATTAATGTTAAATATAATAGTAATGTACAAATGATGACATCTATGAGAATAACTTATTTTTAATAATACTGTAAAATATTATTTTTATTAGCTGAAATAATATTAATTGCTCTAATGATATATATATATGTGTGTGTGTATTTTTTACTCTAATAAATATTTTGTATCAAATATTACAATTACTGGAAGTAGTTACGTCATATACTACTACAGTAATAACATTAATAACGCTACTAGCATTGATATTATTGCGTATCAGTAATAATACTACTACAATAGTAATGACACTAATAGCATTTTTATACTTCCAAATGATATTGGAAACTTGTATGATAGACTAACATTTAAATTTCATTAATTTAAAAATCGAGATCATTTCGATTTAAGTTAGAATTAGTCTAGCTAGATAGAATCGATGATATTTTTCCTTGATTTCGTGTTCATTTATGAAAAGCAGTTGATAAGTTGTCAGCATTTATGATAAGAGACATTATTCTCTGAAATTTCTCAATACAAAAGTGACATAATAGGATTATATTAAATAAACTACAAAGTAGAAATAAAAGTAATGTTATTCAGAAGGAGTAGAACAATAAAATAAGAGAAAAGATTACTAGAAGAAAAGATGTAGATTTTATCGACAATTGTAAAAAATGTTTCGATTCGTATAAAAAAATTCTACAATTTTCTAAAAAGTTATAAAATTATTTATAAATTCTAAAAAATTTTGAGGAAATTTTTATGATTAGAACGATATTGCAATTGTCGAAATGAAATCGAAAAAATGTCGATTCGACCTTTGAACGAAAATATTCAAAATATAAGATTACAAATTTATACCAAAAATATTAAAAATGTGTATCAAACTCTCATTGCACTCTCTATATACAATTTTTTATCCCTCAAAAATGTTGAAATTTCGATACAAGTTTCGAATTGAGCTTTTTCATCGAAACGACATTGAAACGACATTTTTTCGAGGAATTTCTGACTGGGTGGTCTACAATGAGCAGTAGTAGTAGTTGATTAAGAAGTAGACGTAGAAATTATTCTTCTCACATTCAACTATGATAGGTCGATTTTTACGCTTTTTTAATCTACTACTGCTATTGCCCCCGTTGTAAATCATGCATTAGAAATCCTGACATTTGTTTACATAGGGACGTGAGGGGGCCACTTTGGCCAAAAATGATCAAAGTTTGCTTAATGTATACTAATGCACGAAAATTAATATTCAGATTACTGTCAGTATTCTATTCAGATTACGGTCAATTATATAATAGTAAACTTAACCTGTCTAATCTTAAACTTTAAGACATATGACATATATCTGACATATGTCCATTCTTTTTTTCCGTAAAAAAAGTATTAAAGAAAGATACATCTTTTAATATTTAAAAAATCGACACTTAATCTAAATTTAGGAAATAGGATGATATTCCATCCATTCATAGTTTCGAGAAAAGACATTTTCATTAAGTAACTTTACATTTTTTGTTGAAGAAACTGAAAGATATGGTGGTTTGTCATCTATAAGTACTCACATTCTTCCCGTTATTTTAATTTGTGAGCCATAAGTGGAATCATCCTCAAATTCTCCAATTCTCAATTGTTATCAAAACAGTTTATAATATCTATCAGTAATCGATGTAAAATTTGTTAAATAATGATTTTGAAAATATATACATATATATATACATATATATTATATACACATATATATATATATATATATATATATATATATATATATGTATATGTATATATTGGGTTGTTCGTAAAGTTCGTGCCGATGTTGAAGGAAAATTGAAACGCAGAAAATTTTAATTTAATAAATGTATACTAAAATTTAAATTTTAGTCGGCACTTTCCGGACAACCCAATATTTTTCTACACTTAATATAAAATATATGAATATGTAAGTGTAGGAAAATATATACGCGTAGGTACATATATATAATTACATATGTATAAGGCTTCACATTTTATTTTACATGATCAACAGTCTCATATTGTTAAACTCAAAATGTACGAAGCACTAACTTTAAATTGATTGTAATTCAAAAAACTAATTTCAGATATTGATTCCATTGACATTTTTTATCTACACATCAAGAATTATCATATAATAAATTAAAAAAAATCATTTTTCAAAATTATTATATAATTAATAAAAATTCTGGAATCTTTTGATCTTAAATTTTAATTGACATCTCTTAAGAGTAATATCATACACCCAGGCATTGTAGCTTTAATGTGTCAAAAAACAAATATGTTAAGTTATAATGATTACACAAGAAATTCATTTTTATTTCATTAAAAAAATATATAATATATATGTAATATATATAATAATATATATATAATTCCACTGCAATCTACTTATCATTCACCTCTCCTTCTCAGTCTAAATGACTCACCAAATAAAATGATCAAACAAACCACTCTGACGGCTCTGATGCACACAAAACTCGTTAGAAATAGTGTAAATGGTTGCGTAAATGGTATACATACACTGATAATACACATGAGTACGCAATTTTTGCCTCAATTTAGCAGACGATCACCGATCATTACCCTATTGTCCATACTCTTATTATAGGTACGCTACACATTATATGTTATCTCTTCCATCATGGCTATGACCAAAGTTTTAAGTCTTAAGTAAGAAAGTCAACAATTGTAAGAAATTCAACAATTTTCTTGTAGCATTTAATTATAACTTAGGTAATAGTTATTGTAGAATGCCCATTATTCTCTGCAGAATGTCAGATCCAATTAATTGTTAAACAAAGCTAAATGCTGCTACAAAAAACGTTCTTTATCCAGAGTCGACACTGGTCGCTGTTTATCTGAAAAATACAGGCACTAGAAACAGGGAATAAATTTCAACAAGGAAAAAAGAAATTTCCCATCTGTCAGAAACTCTGTATAGAGTGCATGTTTTCTAATACTAAATTTGTTATTCTTTGATTGATGATAAATAAACAGTTATGCTGAGCGCATAACTGTTATATAATGTAAATATAACAATAATATATAGATCTTATAAATGTTACGTAATATACAGGGTGTTTTGAAAATGCCAGGACACCTAAATAACTTTTGAACGGATAAAGAATTGAATGAAACTTGCAAGATACTTATTACATCAGAAGGACTATCTTTTTAAGAGGTAATAACCCCCCCCCCCCCAGGGATGAGGAAGTGAAACACGTTCGAAAGTCCTAAATGGCATAAGAAATCAAATGGCTCGTATGAAAGCTCTCGGAAAGAACTTTTCAATGAGATTTCTTGTGACTCCTCCTAGGGATGCGGGATGAAACACGTTCAAAAGTCTTAAATGGCATAGGAGTCAAGTTCTTTTGAATAACCTCGAAAAGAACTGTTGAATGAAACATAGCGTAACTCGGTATCCTATTTATCAGCATCTATTATTAAAATTGTGCGCATGTTTTCGTCATCGGCTCTTAGCGTAACTCAAGATCGACGTGATAGATAATTGACCTCTTTTGGAGTGCTTGATTATCGTGAGTCCCCTCACCTCTCACGTTTGGTGTGCTTGTTTACAACAAATGTTAATTAAAATACTCCCTCTGAACGGTCAGACAATGAGCTAAAACAATATAAAAAGTTGAGACTGCCTTCCTATTATATTCTCATTAATCCTATTATATTCTTGCATTTTTAAATAATGCTCATAAGTACTTACATTCAAGGCAACGCGTCTCTGAAGAATTAATTTTGATGACTTGAAACTGCATAAATTAGATTTTGATACCGCGCAGTTGCGCCATGATGAAAAGGGTGCATGAAGCTTCGGTATCGCGTTAAGAAACTTTAAATAATAAATAATAAATGTCGAATATCCTGTAGTGTAGAAGTAGCGTTGTGAGAGAGCATTACGTTTAAAAATGCGAGAATTTAATGAGCATGAACGAATATCTCTTTTGATGATGCGTGGATGGGGTGATCGCTAGAGATCTTATAAGAAGGTAGCTCTCTTATTTAATGAAACTTTCCGGTGTGGGCAATTCGGCATTTCTAGGTCTACAGTGGAGCGTACTAAAATGCTTTGCAAATAGATAGTGTTAAGAATCGTGCAAAATCAGCCTGCTATAGCAACAAATCCCGATAAAATATTAGACGTTGTATTAGACAGATTCACCAGAGAGCCTCAATTTTCAAGCAATATTGTTTTCGAATGAGGCGACTTTTACGTTGACTAGTGAGGTAAATCGACATAACTGCAGATATTGAAATAATGAAAATCCTCATTGGTTAAAGCGCATTCGCAACATCCGTAAAAACTCAATATGGGCTGGATTGTTAAATGAAAGTGTACTTGGACCTTTCTTTATTGATGGCAACTCACAACTCAAAAATATGAAAATATGCTTCGAGATGAGATTGTGCTAGCAATACAGACCATTCTTAGTCCAAACTTTAACGATGTTTGGTTTCAACAGGATGGGGCACCGACTAACTACGCTTTACAAGCACGACAATGCTTGGATGAATTTTTCTCCAATAGATGATTAGGAAGATCCAATTGAGTGGCTACTCCCGTCACCTGATTTGTCTCTGGATTATTTCTTTTGGGGATATTTAAAAAGTAAAGTCTACATCACCAAACCTAATCGTGATGATTTGTTAAATAGTTGATGAGACGAGATACATACCACGAGAATACAATAGGAAGGCGGTCTCAAGTTTTTACAACCGATTAACTCATTGTCTGGCCGTTCAGGGGGAGCATTTTAAACATTTATTGTAAACAAGCATCCCAAACTTGAGAGGCGAAACTCACGATAATCAAGCACCTCAAAAGAGGTCAGTTATCTGCCACGTTCACGTCGTTGATCTTGGGTTATGCTAAGAAACGGAAACATGCGCACAATAATTTTAATAATAGATACTAGGGTGCCGAGTTACACTATGTCTCATTCAGTTTTTTCCGAGATTATTCGAAAGAGCCATCACTTGATCCCTTATACCATTTAGGACTTTTGAACGTGTTTCACTCTCACATCCCTGGGGGGGATTGTTACCTCTTATATCAAAAGCTCTTCTGATGTAATAAGTGTCAAATTTCATTCAATTATTTTTATCCGTTCAAAAATTATTTAAGTGTCCCGGCACTTTCCGAACACCTTATATAATATAACAGTTATCTATCTTCGACATAACATCTTGTTATGATAGGTCCCATATCCAAAATCTATGTCTGCAGATTTTTTGCAGACCAGTAGTTAAAGTATCACAAATCAAGTCATCTACTTTTGATTTCAAAATCGACCACATACTTTATTTTAAAATGCAACCACGCATTAATTCGGCTTAATTTGTAAATATAAAAACATAAGCCTCGAGCATGTCAGAGTTTTATCCGAAAAGTCAAGAAGACACTGACTACTGTGAGATTCTCCGTTACTGCGAGACGTCGTAAGATTGTAATACATCAAGTACTTGTAAATGACAATAAAACTTTTTGCACGAACGCTGGGCTTATATTAATTGGAAGACCTCAAGCTTTATCAAACGACACTGCCACAAATCTGTGATTTCGGCATCCCTTGAGCGGCACGTCGTACCTTGGCGGTACGACTGGTTAATGGCTGACTCGTAAATTTTATAAATCGTGCCTGAAGCGGCATCCTTGCAATACAATCTGAGCGATATAACAGTCTGTTATACAAATGTGTTACATTCAGATTATGTTGCCGTTACTTTACTATTAAGTACATATTAAAATAATGCAACAATTATATAACACTTATTTCGTATAGCTATGTAACAAAATATATTATATTAATATCACTACAATATAACATTCTGTTATATTATGTGTTATTTTCAGATTATATTGTAGCTATACATCATGTTTGCTGGGTTATTGTTAGTAGACGATTAATACTTGGCCTCCTTTGAATTATGGTTTATACTATTTATAGCAGACTTAACTAAAATTTAAATTTTTGTATAGATGTATGTCATACTGGGATAGCACAGGAAGTCTTTAATACGCCACCATTATCTATTCTGCCTGGCTCAAGGAACTGGATAGTTTTTCCCGGTTTTATCTGAATGGATAGAGTAGGAATCTGAACGTTCCACTTAACTAATTAAATGCACAATAAAGACACTCAAAAGAAATCTGAATATTTTTTGGGTGTCTGGATGCAGCCATGTGGGGTATCTGAACGCAGCCTGAAATGCATCTGCATTGTTAAGATTATGGGAGCGTCAAACTTCAAGAATTTATTATTCGCTAAAAACAGATTACATAATCAATTGACGATGCAAGTTCACGATGCTCTACGCTCAACGATTGACGCTGCCATGTAAAAGCATTTTTAATTTAATTCTTAAAGTTAATAAGGTGAACAATTCGACAGAAAGAAGAATTTATTTACTTATTATTTTATTATATTTGAGAGGAATAGGAGTGCAAAAAATATATAATCGTTTTCAACATGTTGTTGTATTTTTGCTGAAATGTATGCCTAGATACATGTTGTTAAATTTGCTATCATGTTATTCTTTATGCACAGAGATAAAATCATTGACAGCAAATACACGGCAAATTGGCAGCAACACATGTTGAATTCACGGAATATCATATCACAGACAAATGACTTATACATCTTGTTCTAAATTTGCTGAAAATTAATGCGCTTTATTTTCAGCAACATGGCAACAACAACATAGACAGATGACTACTAGGAGATTAATGTGAAAAATGAATTTTGAGTTTAAGATTGATTTTAGCAAGGTTCCAAGATTCAAATGGGTTGTTATTTCCTTCAAATTGTAGGTTCATTCAGAACAAGATCCAGTTGGAATTTTCCCAAATCTCCTACAAAGCTTTTAAAAGTTGCATTTAACTGGATTATAAAACATTTTTAAAAATAGAAAAATTTTTTACAAATTCTAAAGTATATCGCTTTGTGATTTTGACATCCTCAAATCAAATGCCTCAATTTGACGATAAAAAACTTTATTAGAAAATGAAATGAGTACATAATATGTAGTTTATTCCAATTCATTTTTTTTACGAATTTATTGAATCGAACTAATTATTGCAATCTGTCAATATGAGACATTCAGAAATAGTTATGTAGTAGAAAGAAAAGAAACTTGCACAGAAAGAGTCCAATGACTCAACTGTTTAATACATAAGATGTTTAAGTAGATCCTGGACGCTCTTCTCTTTAATTTTCTGTGATCTTGTCGTCCATCAGTTTATATGCCAGTTGGTTGGAGTGTTGATGGATTCGTTCTTTATATTTTATGGTACGTGGAGTATTGATGGATTCGTTCTTTATATTTTATAGTACGTACTTTTATTTCCTTTCAAACCTTCCAGTTCGAAAAGAAATAAAAGTATGTACCATAAAATATAAAGAACGAATCCATCAACACTCCACATACCATAAAATATAAAGAATCCATCCATATTTAGATCTTGATAAATTTTCTCATTTGTGATGTACCAAGAAACGTTAATAATCAGTAAAGTTTTCGACTGAAATCTCTGTAAGATTTCAATGTTTGAGTTTGCAGAGGTGTATTTTATAATTAGAGGCCATATGACCAAATCGATTTGAGAATACATTTATACAAAAATAGTTTATTTTCCATTGATAATTGAGAGTTTTTGTTTATAAGCCATTATAAATTGCGAAATTTTAATCCGAGAGCTTTATGCTTCACGAATATATGCTTCTTCTAAGTAAGGCGTCTGGCCAAATATTAAGCCTTAATAGCTTGTGAGATTTATATGCCATTTAGTTTCACTGTCGGGCACGAATCATGTTTGATGATAAATGTGACTGATTTTCGTTAGCTTTAATGCGGCCAATCCTTGAGTCAAGTTGAAATTTTGTCCAGACAGTTTTGTGTTTTATTTGAAATTTTTTTCGGGCATATATCTACTATAATACTAGGATGGCCGTGTTGTTAGCAAACATTCCCGTGATCACCTCATCGATGACAGTTCGGCAGATCCACGGTATAAAATAGGTAGAAGGTGGGTTCCAACATATCCTAGGGAACTCTAGCCTGAATTCTATGGAGATTTACTAGAAGACAGACAGTGTCTGTCTTTCAGATAAGGCAGTAGTATTCGGCAATGTATTTTTGATCTTAAATAATAATCCTTTATGCCAGATGCGATCGAAGGCTTGTGATATATCCAAGAATATAGCAGAGCAGAGAAAATTGTTTATTTTCAAAAGTCAGATGAATATTTTCTACAAGTCTGTGAACTTATTCAATCTGTGCCTAAAGTTGTATTGACGATTAGGTAAGAGTTTGTTCTGGAGGATTACCGTCGCTAGCTTTGAAAGAAACACAATTTCCATAACCTTTGAAAGAATCGGTAAATAGATTGATTGGACTGATTAAGATTTAACATTCTCTGCATATTACCTAGTTTGAGGATCATTAAAATTTATGTTGTCTTCCGTTGTAAGGGTACTATCTTTCTCGTAGTTGTAACGTTATATGAAACTTGATTAAGTGTTCTGTAAATATGATCATTAATTCTTATTCTTTCATTATATCCAGGTTCTTATTGAGTTATACACAAATCAATATATACAAGTCTCAAAGTGAATTTTCTAGCAAAGGCACAAATCGATACAAGTGACAAGAATTATTCTTTGTTTTTTTCTAATTTTTGAACAAAGACAGGTATTCTGACTCTTGTATCAATTTGTGTATATCTCTTGCTGGAAATATTTTAAAAATATTGCTGTAACATTGCTGAAGTAATATTGCAAAAAAAAGTCTTCGCAACATTGTATTGCAATATGCAACGTTGAAATGTTGCTACAAGTTTCTGTGCGGGAAGTCACATCGATTTTTTAAAGTGGCGAACTAACGTTAGTAGGCGCGTTTTGATCATTTTGACCAAAATATATTTTCGCACATATATATGTGTTATAACTAGAATACATATACGATTATAATTATTATAAGTAATAATTAATAAGAAAATGAGACTACAAACTTTAATTATCCTAACGTGACTTTAATTACCCTAACATGACTTTATTGCGTACTGGAACGAACGTGTTTCCGTTTTGGCTTGGGTGTTGCATCATCTCTAATTTCAAACTTTTTCGTGATTGTTTTCTTTTTTTGATTTGTTACTTGCATTTCGAATTAATTTATGGATCGCGTTCAAGCTGGCTATGAAAGTCAATAAAAGAAAAAAAAAGAAAACTAAGTGCGCCATGCGCGCGCTATAGTTTTATAGACCGACCATTCCAAATATATCAAATTTTATGTAGATACAAGCATGTTTACATCATCTATTTTCGCATACTATACGAAAAAAACATTAACAAACATTTACGTAAAGGTAAAAGTATAATAGTGTCAATAAATTGAAAGATATAAATAGAAAATGGAAGAGGATGGCAAAATGACCATAACGCGACCATTTACGGGTTAAAAGACGAATGCATTATTTTATTACGATTACATGTATAAGAATAATAATAAGTTTATATTTCATCTGAGATTTCTAACAAAAAATTAAAAAATTAAATTTTGATCAATTTTTTTTTCTTCACCCTTCTATTCATGTCTCGATCTCATGAATTAGTATCTATCTAATCCATATCCGTTTATATGGAAAGAAATTTGTATTCGCATGTTCAATATCGTTTTTTTAAATAAATATATATATATATAAAACATGAACCGACGTTAATTTGAATGACATATGACATAAATTTTTATAACTGTGATGAATGTATCAATGATTTTTATTCAGTGGACATTGGTTTACTATGTAATTAGCACACGCTACGCTGAACCGTTACTAGAACTTGTATATGATCAAACAGTACCATTCACATCGAAATGCTCGAGGTCTACTACGGTGTATGATGAACAAATATGTGAAACGATAACATACCTTTTGTTTTCTCGGTCATAAATTTGTATACTCTTGATTTTTTCTAACTTAGCTATAATGAGCAGTTATATCAACTTTAAATAAGGTTCAAAATGAATACAGATTCAAATTAACGAAGACTAAAGGAGCCATACTGAATCGATTATACTAATGATTAATAAAATATCAATCTTTAAAAACGCGTTTTGATCATTTTATGATGATCATTTCTAGTAAAATGATCGAAACATTTGCAATTTAAAGATTGATGTTTAACATAATTTTTTATATACATAATTTAAAGATTGATTATTAACATTATTGGTTCAGTTTGATTCCTTAGTCTTAATTTCTTAGTTTAAATTTATAATGAGCAGTATTATAGATCAACTAAAAAATTTTTTTTATAATACATATCGAATACTTTTATCGTTAGTATTTAATCTTGTAAAGAAAAATATAAATAATTTACATATATTACGCAATTAATTACATAAACAAAATATTGAAATTATGTAACATTGTAATAATTAACATTAATTTTTCGATCTTTTGGAAAAATTATAAGTTTTTATAAAAAAATTAATGATATTAAATACATCTTATATCAAATTATTGATATACAATAATGTCCTGCAAATTTTTACCAAGTTTTGTGTAGATAGGGTGGACTAAACTGATTGTCGAAAAGTCCTCTACCACTTTGCAATTTTCGCAATGGTTAATGAGATATTAATTACTAAAAGTTGCCGAATATCAATCTTCGATAATTTTTTACTCAAATACTATTAACTTTACAGAAATATATATATCTATAATATATAAAAGAAAATGCATTTCTTTATTAAAAAATTAATAAAAAATTCCGAAAAATTTTTTAAAGCTTAATGAGAAGAAAATATAAAATTTTTATCTTTTGCTGTTTTTCTGTAAAATTAATGGTATTTGAGTAAAAAATTATTGAAGACCAAAATTCAGTAATTTTTAGTAATTAATATTTCGTTAACGAATTGCGAAAATTGCAAAATGTAGAGAATTTAAACTCATAATCAGTTTAGTTCGTCCTATTCATACAAAAGCGCTTGGCGAAAAATTGCGAGACACTCTGTATATATACAGAATAAGGCATTTAGAACAGGATACCTGAATAACTCGCTTGATTTTAACAATAGAAGGAAAAATGCCAAACAAAAATTACATGAGTTTCAAAGAGAACGTATTTTGATCATGTTATCTTTCTTCTAGGTGGAAGCGTTAAAAAGATATGAAGATTACCTCCATTTTTTTAATCGGAATTATATAATTTTTTTTACCCAATATGGTTCCTCTAATTATTCTGCATATAAAAATATTAAAGTAGTGATATAAAAAATCAATAGTTCACAAGATATTTAATATTTTATCAACTTATTCTGTCAACATGTGACAGAATAAAGTATAAAATATTTCGTAAACTATTGGTTTTTTTACTACTTTAATACTTTGACCCCTTAAAAGTATGCAACTTTTGTTTGACACTTTTTCTTCTACAGTAGAACTTCTTTAACTTCTATTACGCGAGGCTGTGAGAAATTAGGAAGGGGTTCTTCCTAATTTCCTATTCTTACATTAGGAGCGAAGCATTAAAAAGAAATAGCATGTATTACATATAATGAGAACGTTTGCATAGATGCTAATGCAACATAACCTATTTTAACACTGAAAATTTTTATACATGACGTCATGTACACGCACCGGAATAGTGTCCCCTAGCATTCGGCGCGCGGCGCTACACACTCGTATCGAAGCGCACACGTACGTATTACGGGAAACGCGAAAGAGGCGAGGAGCGCAAAGGGAGAAAGTAGTGAGTATTCCCATATTTTGTCCTTAGTTCAAGTCAAGGCACACGATTGAGAGTGAAATAATTGGACTTGATGTCAGCTCGCGGTGTCCTTTTGCTGTCTCACACATTTATTACTAATATGAGTGAGATACCCTGGTGTCTCTCTCTCTTGCCAATATTCAAATACTTTTATTATGCACAAAATATTGTAATTATGTATAAAAATTTTTAATATTGTAAAATGGTGCCAAACGCCAGGGGACACCATTCTTGCCGATGCGTGTATAGAGGGGGAAATGAAAAATCAACAATATATAAATCGCTCGTTATCTTGCTTAGCAATATAGAATATTAGAAATGACAATAGTTACGAGTAAGTACATAAGGATGAAAACATGCTTAAAGCTATATATTTTCTTACAAATACAATTTGATTTACGTTTCGACTTCACAGAGTCCTTTTCAAAATGTATAACATCTAAGGAGACATAAAGGGAGACGTCAACGACAAGAGAAAATTCGAAATGATGGTGTCTTTTTTTATTTTACTTATAACTTTATATTGACCACTGACAATTTATCAATTAGAATTGATAACTACTTCAAATTGACATACTATGATTCTCACTGAACAATGAAAAATCTTCTATTAATTCCATTTTATTATTTGACGATGAAAATATCGAGAGTTTGAAAATAATTAACAAGACCATTCTCACAAAATAGATGTAATATGAAGATCTTTCTTTCCGTTTTGGTCTTTTAATGATAGTATTCTAAGTTTGACTATATGTATATGTATCATTAAACTACTCATGTATATGATTTAGATGTTGTATAGATTTTGAAAAAGACTCCGTGAAGTCAAAACGTAAATCAAATTGTGTTTGTAAGAAAATATATAGCTTTAAGCATATCTTCATCCTTATGTACTTGCTCGTAATTATTGTCGTTTCTAATATTCTAGGAAATAAAAAAGTTACAGAGCATTAAAGTTAGGGAAGTTTCACTATATTGTTAAAACCAGCGAGTTATTTAGGTGACCTGTTTTAAATGTCTCACTCTGTATAGTATATGTATATATATATACGGGATATATCTTAAATAACGCCCACTAATCATATAGTGCTATTTCTAATAAAAAACTGTCGAGAAGTCCTTTATCATTTTGCAATTTTCGCAATAGTTGGCGAGATATTAATTTCTAAAAATTGCTAAATAAACGAATAAAATTCGAATCGATGTATGAGATAATTTTAAGATATTTTTTATTGTTCTTTGTGAAATATTTTGAAAATGTTTTTTAAAGAACTCTTAAAGATATCTTAAAGTTGTCTTATATGTTTTAGACGTTTTGCTCATTGGATAATTAAAAAAAATATTGCGAAAATTGCAACATGATAGAGGACTTTTCATTCAATTTTTATTAGGAATAACACTATATCATTAGTGTTATTTCAGATATACATATCGTATACATATATGTATGTATAAATTTTAATTAATTATTGGGCGACTGAAATAATTGCGTAAGACGCAATTCTGTGTCGCAAAATGGCTTTGTTTTCTTTATCTAACAATTTATGTGTGCAATTTTAGACTAAAATTATTCCCTAATGAATAATAATAACACTTTTCTAATAATAATGATCGCCATGTTTTCTATCTCATTTATCGATAAACAAAATGAATGTTTTTCATAATTAAGTTTTTACAGTGATTATGGCAATCATCACTTCATTTATTTTTGTTAAGATAGTACTAGCATAAAATGATTTTCTTACAAATGTGCTAAAATTTGACATACAAGTAAGTTGAAGTGCTTTCTATCATTCTTAGAATTGTTATAAAAAACGAGCACACAATGAAGAAACAGATATTATAAAAAAAAGGTCATAATATTTGACCATTTAGTTAGGAAAATAGAACCGCGAAAAAAATGCAATGTTTTTCTTTGGCAACTGAAGGGAGTAGTGAGAAGTAGAAGGGACGGCTAGCGAACATTTAACAGCACCAGCGTTAGTATGGGTCTATCTCTGTATTCATTTTCTTTCTACGTTTGCGTGTGGCTTAGGACAGGAAAATCGAAAGTTTTTTTTCTTTCTGGTGGGAGTGAGGTATTGCCACTGAGCGTCACAACAGGACTAAACTTTTGAACAATATTATCGTGCTAGTACTACCTTAAATATTTGAGCCGATATTTCGAAAGTATGATGTAAATTCAGTTTTGCATCCCAAGCTATTTTAACAAGCTGCAAATTGAAAACAATAATCATAATTTTATTAAAATATCTGAGACTGGTTTTACAATACTTACGAAAAATAACGAATCAATTTATCATTTATATAAAGACTTTAATCGCGACATGAAATTAATTATAGCAGATCTCACTCAATTATAGCTAATTTCATTGGATCAGAAGTAATGGATTTGATAATTATATTCACTTGATATGAGATAAACAAAAAGTGGAAATAAGTGATTTGCTACTTACATCTTTATCTGTAATAATCGGTGCACATCCATTACTTCACCAAAATTACAACAAATAACAGTACATAAAATCATCTAAGAAGCCTTTCGTGCAAGATCGACAGATTGCTACATTATCCGATTACGGCTAAATGATCTGATTATTATATCTCAAGGGAGATTCATCATGAATATTCGATTATTATTGTAATACATACAGAATTAAAATCATTTTTTTCCTTACTTTTTCAACAAAATCAATAAATTTTATTTTCTCATCCATACTTTTTTATACAAAGTTCGTTAAATTATTAAAAACGCACGCGCGCGTGCGCGCACACACACACACACACACACACACACACACACACACACACACACACACACACGCGCGCGCGCGCGCGCACACATGCACACACGCGCGCGCGTGCATATGTGTACATTTGTACATAATATCTTTCTAATGTTTCTAATTTTATTTACTATATAAATTATCAGCCAATATATATATATATATATATATATATATATATATAAATATTAATAATATAGCAATAAAATATGAGTATAATCAAGAAATAAAACAATTTTTCACAATAAATGCATTAAAGTTAATATTTTCTGAATATTGTTACTTCAGGGGCAAAATCGGGCGCACGCGCGTGCGCGTGCTATCAAACACCATTGAAGATGCATGATCGGGCTATGAAAAATATCTACTTTAGAAGATATCAGGTACAATTAAATCATCATCTCCGTAGTCCTCATTGTATTCTTCAGCTCCGGGAGGTACGAAAATTCCACCGAGTACACCCGAGAGATTTTCACCTAACCCCATCGCCGAAGCTACTCCAAAGACCAATCTCATTACCAATAGTCGCATAAAATTTACCACGTTGGTTTCTTTGCTTTGCAATGACAGTTGCGTCGTTTTCTTTGATCTGCTATCTGCATATCGAATCTGTGAATTACAAAATAATTTTCGAAAATCGTCAAAGTTATTGTCAAAGAGCAATTAGAAGCTTTGAAAAAAAGAAAGAAAGAAATTTACTCGAAAATAGGCTGATTTTATTTAAGTAAACGATTATCTGAGGTATTTTTATACCTTATATGTAAAAATACATCCCATATATAATAATTATTATTATTAACAACATATTGCATATTGATTGTTTTTAAATTTATTTTGAGAATATTATAGATATGGATTTAATCACAATTTTGGAAAAAAATATAAGTAGAAATCAAACCAATATTAAATGAAATAAATATGTTAAGTAGTTGATAGTATTTCTTAAAAATAGAACTTTTAATTAATATAACATTTCTTAATTTATTGCGGGTTTTCGATAGAATTTCATATTTAAAGAATGAATTTGACAAGAATAGTTATTAAAAAAGAAAGGAAATATATTAAATAACATTCATATTAAATAACAATATTTTACAATTTACTTTTTCTCCATTGGGATATAAAAACACTCAGTGCAGACTATTCTCAAATTACGTAAATCCATTACGCGCGCGAAATTTATATCAACTGATCAAACCTACTTATGAGATACATTACATATCGATTGTAAACATTGTATAATGATAATAGTAATTTAAATACATTATTAAATGCTATTAATATGATATCCAATAGAAAATAATTTGAAGATGAATCGAATTTGAAAAAAGAAAAACAAAAAAATTTGCAAAAATTTGTACTCACGCTCGTGCA
This sequence comes from Atta cephalotes, assembly GCF_000143395.1. NCBI lineage: Eukaryota > Metazoa > Arthropoda > Insecta > Hymenoptera > Formicidae > Atta > Atta cephalotes. The sequence continues at coordinate 796,549 of NW_012130090.1, forward strand.
GATGAGCAAAATTCCTAATAAAACTATTCGAGCTCTCATACTACGCTTCTTGGTACGCGCGGTAATGACTTCCGGGATAAATAATAAGGGAGCCGGTCAGTCCTGTAACAGTTCGTTGGCGATCGACGTTTATTCGAAAAAACGACGTCGCGATATTTACATACGAGCGAGGCATTCGCGCGAGAAACGACCTATCACGCTGCGTTTGCCGAACAGAACTGAGGAAAATCGAACAAGCGCCAATCTCTGCGAGTCGGCCTTTTTCTACTACGCGTTGTGTCTCGAGAAGAGAAGCGTGGCATAGCTATAGTTGAAACACAATTATTCGCTCCTCCAGCCAACCAAGCGACGCGTCGTCGATATATACACCGACTATAAGATCGCAGAACCTGAGTTATTCTACGATAACGGTACATTACGAAAAAAGGCATCCAGGCCAATCTCGGACAGCTTCGCACGTCGCACGCCATAAGGTCGGATGCCAGTCATTGGACGCTTCAACAACCTCAGCTCGCTTTGCGTCGTAATGTCCGACATGCGCGTTTATCGCTACATCACGCATTTTCACGCTGGATCTAAGCAAATACCATTATCTAGCGTAATCATGACGAAATTTTAACAGCTAGATTATTTAGCGAAATTTTAGAAAATACTATTATCTCAAAGTGTGCATCATATATTATTGGCAACTGGTTTTTTTCATTTCTATATCTGAAGATTATTTGCAAAAGCATTCCTATTTTTATTTTATAATAACAAGAGTTATTATTTTATAATAACGTAGCAAAATTTGATTGCTGTTTTTTAGCTAAAGCTGAAAAAATTATTTGATATGATTCTAACGAGAAGAATGGAGAACATATATCGCACAAAGTTGACATAGAACAATATAGATGAGATAGAAACTAAAATATGAACAAGTTTTGTAGATTTATTATTAGTAATTCATTAGTTATGGATTTTAACATTATATTGAATTAATTTATTCAATAAAGTATCAATATATTTGAAATCGATAATGCGCAATATTCGCAGTCGATATTCTTGTTACTAATCTGTATCCATAATCTTCCAATTATTATCAACCCTGTGCTATTGGCCTGCTTCTTACACAGGAAAATGATGCATGGTAGATCTCTAGAAGTTGCATGTTGTTAGAAAACGCACGAGAAATTAGCCTGAATTGTAAGCGCCGATGAAATCTGGCACGGATCGTTAACTGGCGCATCATCCATTCGTGCCGTATATTACGCGATGTGTTACGAAATTTTTTTGCCCATCACCTCGTCGTTCTCGTGGCTATCTTAGATATTTATATTCGAGAAAATCACTTTCGAACTACTTGTGTATGTGGAAGATACGTCTACAATTAACAGTCTAATTCCAATAACTAGTGAATTAATTTTAGTTTTTTCTTTTTTTTATTTATTACTACGATGATTATTAGATTTATATTAAATAAAATTAAAAATTAGAAAAGAGTTTAATATAAAAGAGTTTAATATAAAAGAGTTTAATATAAAAGAGTTTCTATAAACGAATTGAAAAACTGCTAAAAAGAAATAATAGTAATGTAATTTTCTCATTACTAAATGAAAGATAGTATATTTGATTTTAGAATTACGTATATGAGGTATTATTTTACAAATCGAACACTCCTAATAGGAGGTAACATTTTTAATTTACTACAAATTTTTTTTACGTGTTTCTTATATAAAATAAGCCGATACATATTTTGGCAATGCTTTCGAAAATATGGAAAGTTAAAGTTTTAAAAATTTGCCGATTATACTTCTTAAAATCGCGATAATTCCACTACTTTATTCTACAGAGTCTAAATTTGCTTATTTTAAAATACAAAAAGAATTAAATATAAACTAAATAAAATATATATATATATAAAAAAATTATCTACATTTACATATTCATTATTACTATAATTGTTGTTAAATTATGATTATTATAAACAATTAAAATATTTAAAGACATTTTACTGCCATCAAAATGAAGATTAAAAAAAATATCATAGTATTCTTCGTTAAATTTTCTATAAAAGTCATATTTTTTTAGATTTTTAGATTTTTTGGTCATTTCATATTATCTGCATGGAAGAAAATAATTTCCGCGGCGTGGCGGCGAGTGTGACAAGCAGGTTACTGATCGTTGAGTCCACTTCGCCATTGTATTGCACCCGTCATATTGCACACTTACGTCAGTATGTCAAACACAGAACGCAGTTTGCAGATGTATTTAATTACAGCTTTTGCGACTTATGTAGATGGCTCTTTACATACGATTTATGAATGATTTACGTGCCATTAACACATCACTACATATTACAAGTGATACATAAATATCTCACATATACATACACGTAAATAATATTATACGAGATATAACTAATTGTCTTTAGAGAATCTCCTTAAGAGAAAAATCCCCTTAGGAGAAATCTACATATATGCATGCACGCACGCACGCAAAAGGTATAAATTCGACCGGGCAACCTTCACGCGATACACCTTGGGTAATGCCGATGCCGGCGGTACTGTAACTTTTAATTTTCATAACTCGAGATTTACTTAATCAAAAGATACTTTATTATAGAATTTTAGAAAGCTCTTGACATCGACTATTAGATTCTATTATATATTGTATATTGTATATATTGTATATATTGTATTATATATTGTATATATTATATATAGGATGTTTCAGACCACCAGTCCCTTTTTATCTCCGTAGGATAAGATCCAATCAAAAATATGTTCAGATCAAAGTTGTGGGGTTTAAAAAAATCTGTTTATTGTGATAAGACATTTAAAACAAGTCATCTGAATATTTCGCTTGTTTTTAACACTAAAATGAAAAGTCCCAAACAAAAGTATAGATTCAAGAAGGACATATTTTGGTCATGTTATCTTTCTTCTAGGAGGCGCTAAAAAAGTATGAAGGTCATCTTCACTTTTAAAACTGATTTGGATGATTTTTTTTACACAATATGGTTTCTCTAATTATTTTGCATATAAAAGTATTAAGATAGTGATATAAAAAAATATGATTCCTCTAATCTGAAACCAATAGATTATGAGATATTTTCTCTCTCTCTTATTCTGGCATTATTAACATAAAATATTAAATAACTCGTAAACTATTAATTTTTTGATAATCATATCTTAATATTTTTATGAAGAGAATAATGAGATATGAACCAATTGGAAAGAAAACACATAGTTGCTTATTTAAAAAATTATCCATTTTGCATATATATTTTTTAAAAATAACTATGTGTTTTCTTTTCATCAATTGATTTATCTAATTATTTTATTCATAAAAATATTAAGGAAGTACGATTATTAAAAAATTAATAGTTCATGAGTTTTATTTAACATTTTAAGCTAAAACCACTAGTTGTGGGTCACTCTTTAAAAAAAATTTCATATTTCATCTAAAATAATATCAAATAATTAATAAAATAAATAAATAAAATGTAATAATCGTGTTTGGTCATAAAGATCATATTATGAAGATCATAGAGATCATATTATTTTATTTCATTTCATTACCGTTTTACATATTTTAATTTGAATCAAATAAAGTAATAACAATTATCCACAATTAGATTCCATGTACTAATTGCAGATCAATTCACACCAAATGCTTTATTTCTTTTTGCAACTGAGTATAACGTTGATTTTTTCCTATGAATTTTAATACTATTTACTATCTACTATAAAAACCATAAGACAATTCTTATGATATCATACTTTGAATGAATTTTTAAACATACATATATTAGTTAATCTCGTACATTTAATTAGTTAATGATATCAAAATGTAGTGCTGTTCCTAATAAATTCAATTGACACTTGAAAGAAATAAAACAAATGCTAAAGAATCTTACGATATATATCATTTAATGAAAAATATTATAATTATTTAAATATAAAAAGTGATCTGGAATTAGTGCCTGATCCACATCTAGTGGTTTTACCCTATTATGTATATTAATATATGCCAGAATAAAATATAAAATATCTCGTAAACATTGGTTTTTGATATCACTACCTTAATACTTTTATATTTATAATAATTAAAGGAGTTATATTATGTAAAAAAATCTCATACAATTCAATTTTAAAAAATAAAAATGATCTTGAAGTCTCAAGAAATATGATTGAGAAAAATTTCTGAATGTTCTCTCTCTGAGATAAAAGGGATGTATAATTTCAGATATATACGCCTCTTTCAAACAACATTCTCTTTTTGTATCATTAAAAATAAAGGAGATATTTTAGATGATCAAGTTAAAGAAAATATTTTGTATGTATTTACTATCACGAATAGTACAACTCTTATAACTATAATATCCTTATTCTGATTATTGTATTTTATTTTTTTAAATCAATATAGCGATGTTTGCGTTGCATTAAATTTTTGCGTCTACAGAAACAAATAAATAAGCGATTATGGCTCATCAACAAAAAGAATGAAGTAAAGAGCTCCGTAAATGACGAAATATATGATCTAGAATATCGATATCAATTGTGATGTCCGATGCCTAAAATTGAACGATGATGACAATGGCGAAGAAAAAAAGAAGTAGAATTTTCTTTGGATTCGATCATTGATCCGTCTTGGCGACAAGCCACCCGAACGACAGGATGCGACTGGAACCGGACGTAACGAGTTTAGCATACGTAAACAGTTCCAGAAATGAAGGAAACATCTCGGTTATTAGTCATTGTCGTACTGCAATGACTTATGCCTTATTAGCATCAAAATAATATTATTTAGTATGACACACTTTTTCAAATTTTAAAACAGTCATTATAACAGGTATTCAGATAGCAACGTGTCTGTCTTGTTGCTCTGCATGTTGCTTACTAATAATAAACACTAGTGTTGCTATTAGAATTGCAGCAACTGAATCCTCATTTGTTGACAGCTTGCCTTCATGATATAACAACTTTAAGCAACAATTTGCCAGCAGTTTACCGATAATTTTAAAATTATCATCATCAAAATTTGTACTACTGCCATCGTGTTGCCATAATAATATACAACATCAAATAATGCTGTCATATTACCAACAACACAAGATAACATTGATGCAGCTTATTGTTAAACTGTTGGCAATACATATACACATTGTTGCCTACTGTTGCTACAATGTTGATACTATTGCTACAATGTCGAAAAGACAAATTTATGGCAAGTTGTCAGCATCATAAGCAATAACGGATTTATGAGACACGCTTTGTTATCTGGCTAGCCAGATTAAATTATTATTATATTTTATTATTATATATATTTTATATATATATTTTAGTCTAAAGTGGAAGTTTGCACTTTTTGCAACAATCTAGGATTTCATAATGTAATGTTTAATCGTGCATTTGCAATATTCGGTCATCTATTAGAGTATAAAAAATATAGATTTTATATATATACATATACATATATTTATAAAGAAATCTTTATTTTTTCAAGGAATTATCTCTGAAATAAATGGTTGTTAGAAAAGATATGTAGCGAATCAAAATTTTTTCTACTCTGAAGAAATATCGTAGATAGAAATAAGATTATGTAATTTGCATAGAGGATATTTATATTAATATGTAATTATGATAGTAAATATAACAGTAAATATATGTATATAAATTTTACAAAACAATGAAGGTCAACATTGATCAATGTTTTTCTGACAAAATACTACATACATGTATGTACTATTATAAACAGCGTTTGCGGAGTTCATAAACTCAGCTGGGACATTATCTGACTCGAGTAACATCTCTTTCTCTCTCTCTCTCTC
>NW_012130090.1:805957-808107 GCF_000143395.1 Atta cephalotes
ATGCATTTTTGAACTAATTTGTACTCCCAATATATATATATATATATATATATATATGTGTGTGTGTATGTATATTATGTATGTATGTATACTATGTATATATGTAAGCACGTTTAATGCAAGTTGGACATTATAAAAAATTATAGATCAAAAGATTATTTAAAAAATTACATGTTTATGTTTCAGCGCCATTTAAATTTGACCTTAGGAACTTATAAAATCATTAATTAATATATTATGTAATAAAATTTTAAATTATATCTGTATTTATATTTGTGTAATTTATTTTTTGTTCTCGATTATTATACTAATTTCACGTCTAAATTACTGTATTAAGATAAAATATATCAATTTAAAGAAATAGTTTCTTACTCTTTAGAATACAATAATTTGACATCACAAATAAATTTTTATATATCCTAGATGAAAAATTCAACGCTTAAAAGCTATGGTTGTCAACTCATGGAAAATTCATCGATGTTTGTCAATTTAACTTTTGCATCGCCAGAAGTGTCAACGTTTATGTCCTGTTCCGGCGAATATCACTTCGAGACGGAATTTATGGAGAACAGTGTAGTTACTGAATGGGGTTTAGTATGCGAGAAACGATATCTATCTTTTCTTGGACCAACTGTTTATTACATAGGAGTGCTTCTGGGTGCATGGATCACCGGATTTTTAATTGATCGTATTGGTAGACTTCCAGTCCAAGCGATATGTCTTTATGTGCAAGGCACAATGGCGGTCGCACTCTATATTGTGCAGGTAAAAATTTCTTATCACGATATTAAAAATAGCAGCCGACAAATTTAGAATTTAATCGTTATATTTCTAGAAAGATGACAAAATTTATTTGAAAGATGAGAAAATTAAATTTACACTAATTATTCCATTTTTATAAAAGTGGTTTAGTGTTATTGCATTCAATTTTTCGCAATGAAACAAACGATTGATAATTCTTTATCAATTTTTTTCATGAATTATCTTACTATTCTAGATGTTGTGGATTTGATACTCGAGCAAAAAAAAGGAACATTTAATAAATTGATTACTTATCCTAATTAGGGATGCATCGGATTGTAAAATTACCGGATAACGAATACCGGATATCTGAAAAGAATGTGACATCAGATATTTGATATCCGGTCGGGTATCCGGGATCGGATATAGAGCAATTCTTCGATCGGATATTTTCTGAATATCTAGTACAAATTCTTCAAAATTCTAAAGAAAGAAAAAATAGCGTTGATAATTTTCATTAAGTTTGTTCTTTTTCCGCCTCAAGTTCTGAACTAGTGTACACTAGTGTAATAAGTTAAAATGAGATAGATATAATTTATTTTACTCTAACTTATTGCACTAATTCAGCACTAGGTCAGAATTCTTCGAAAAAGAACAGATTTTACACTTTTATCTCCTCAACATGAAAAGAAAAAGAGGAAAGATGAACTATAAACGAAATTCAGCTGAAAAGAATAGAATTCTGCGTGAATGAAATTTTCAATATACAGTTTCAGTCGGATATATTGCCGATACAGTTGGATGTACAATATATAGTCGGATATAATATTCAGTGGGATACGGCTATTCGACCGGATAATATCGGATACCTTTCGGATATTTTCTGGTGCATCCTTATAATGTATAAGAATTAAAACGAGAAATGTTAAAGGAGAGTAAAATTTGCGATTTTAGAGTTATCCTGCGTTTCTGGTGTTACGTAGTCTTCAAGGAGTATTCGTTCAAGGCTTGCAGAATTCTACATATATTCTTTCCCTGGAATTATTTCCAGCGCGATTTCGCACTCTTGTCGCATTGATTATGCAGATTTTCTGGTCGATGGGTCTCATACTGCTCGCAGTACTCAGCTACGTGATTCCTGATTGGCGAATTTTGCAATTGGCTGTTTCCGTACCCACTGCGATCACTGTGTTGTATATTTGGTAAGGAAAAGAAAAAGGAAGGGAAGAGGAAGAAACAATCCACAATTAATACAAAAATAGAAAATCTTCAAGATACTTTAAAATCAAAAATTTTAAAGTCAAAAATTTTAAAATCTTTCAAATGTTATATTTATGTGATTTGTAATATTAAATAAATATAAAAATATATATTTATATATACATATATATATATATATATATATATAT
>NW_012130090.1:811211-812881 GCF_000143395.1 Atta cephalotes
CTTCTCTCTCTCTCTCTCTCTCTCTCTCTCTCTCTCTCTCACGCGCGCGCGTTGAATACTTATATACATACTGCATTGCGAAATTAAAGTATATTTTCCTATACACATTTCACAGAAATAACTATCATTTAAAAAACTGGTTGATGCTGAAATTCATATTGTTGGCATATTGTACGCGTGCTTATAGCATTTTTACATTGAATCTTCAATTTCAATTGACCGCGTAAATCGGCGAATAGAGATTCACCGTGCAATCATTTGCAATTATCGCAAACGCATCATCATCCGATGTCTTTCATCTGACTCAGCTTGGAAATTAAAAAATCAGTAATCCGTTATCGCTTTCCTTTTTTGCTTGCTCTTCCTGCCGTCCCCCCTCTCTTTTGATCATATTTTGCATTAAATACAATTTATAATAATACAATAACAACTAGATACGATTAAAAGAAGGTTACCAGCAATGGTAACACCAGTCACAAAATATTGATCGTTATTGGCAGAAGATCGTTTGCTTTTCATATACATATTATATGGCGATGTATATACATACATCAGGTATTGAAACAATAAACCATACCTTCTCGTCCTCCTCTGTTTCAACTGCCATTCAATTTCCTCCTTCACGCCTCGCATCCTGCAAGAGAGATGGCTCCTGACCGATTCTCTCTATGTCAGTGCACGCTTTACCTTCGTGCATGGCACTTTGTTTGAACTTCGTATCGTATTTCACTCCGTTTTATATAAAACAATTTCTTAAACTACTTACTCTCAAATTTTTATAAACTAAATAATAATTCTTAAATTATTTTTCTGATATAAATTATTAATTTTGTTAGATATTACAACTACTACTTACACTTTAATTTGTCCAATATGTTACAAATAGAATATTTAATACAAACGAGGGAATTAACTTTTCTTTTAAAATATCTTATTCCAATCTTTGTAAAGGAATAAATTAATGTGATTATAAGAAACTTTAAACTATAGTGCGTGTCACACTTTTGACAAGCAGAATTTCAGTCGTTCGACTATCAGGGGTTGATGTGGAGAGATTGTTACTCACGATGAATGCGGAGGAAGCTAAAGTGGGTTGCTTTCAAATGATGTTAGTGTTGCTACTCGGAATAAACTATGTCATTGTCGCCATGAGTCACGGGCTACCGGTTTTTCATAATTATACGCCAAAATTTTATTGTCAGGTAAGATAGAGTATAAAGGGAAAGAAATTAAAAATTTTTATTTATTTTTATTTTTTTGTGATATAAGCTATTATCTTAATAGTCAAAGCTATTATCTTAATTCAGTGAAATATACACATAGGACGATATTCAACCAAAAAAAAAAATCGGAAAAAGTCTATAAAGGAAGGAGTATAAAAATGACTAAAATTAATGCTGAATGAATATCTTTAAAATTTATGTAGCCATTATTTTTTTGAAAGTTCGTACATTCATGAAAAAATGTTTATTTATTTTTAGGAAAGCTTGTGAAATCGTCCAAAAAAAATAAAATAGATCATTTAAACGCACTGCAAAAAACTCATTTTGTTTTTAAACGGTGATTTCAAAATTAATGGTGCGTTTGCATTTAACATAAGTTGGATCATGAAATACTATAAGAATACATTACCAGGAAGGTTACAAATATATATGTATATATATTATATA
>NW_012130090.1:818494-825420 GCF_000143395.1 Atta cephalotes
CACACACACACACACACACACACACACATATTATATACAATCAATCATCAATTATAGACATTTCATAGGTCATCTTCAGTGTAATAAAGTCGTTGGAATCAAATTGATATGTTGTAAAACAATAGGCAAATTCAGTGAATCATCATTAGGCTGTTGTCCAAAATTGAGAACTTATTGTCTGCTATACTTAGCTATCCAAACAAGAATAGTCATTTAACTAAAATCGAGTTAATGTATGACATTTTTGAACTTTTAATCGTAATTAAAGTATTAAAATTGATTGTATCAATTAAATAAAACTTACATTATAAGCATAACGATAATTCGTTATAACGTGATGTATTTATAACTATCTTGAGAGCGTGTGAGAGGACATTTCTCACGCAGTGTTTATAAATATATATAAAAGTTAAACAAAATAAATACCAACGATACAAATTTATAATTTATAAAACATGGAAACCAAATAAATATTGAATATCAATATAAAATCGACGATACAAATTTATAATTTGTAAAACAAGAACACATCCATTTTCTTTAAATTAAATTATTATATAACGAATCGAACAATTCCGTGTCATTTTGCAGATTAATTTTTTGTTTTTTATATGAATCGCTTCTGAAATTAATGTTTTATTAAACCCTTGTTCTAAAATTTCATTCCAATCAAAATCGTGATTATGCTCAATTCTACGCTCTGTGATTACAGAGTGTTGTATGATGTTCCTTAATACGTATTTATTTTATATGATTCCGATGTTCCTTAATACGTATCTTTAATAATCTTTTCGTCTGACTCACATAGGAAGCATCACAATTTTGATAATTAATTTTGTATATCACATTAGAATGTAATGACAGTAATTTGTCCTTTTGTGCTCTTATCAATGTATTAAGTTTATTAATTCATATGTAAGCTAAATGAATCGCTCTATTATTTTTGAAAAATCTTTTGAATTTTTCTGCTATTGAAGATACGTAGGGTACAGCAAAGTATGTAATTAAATTGTTGACAATTTTCTTTCGGTGTATGTTCTTGTTCGAATTTGGTGTGTAGCCTTTTTTTAATGCTTTCAAAAATCAGTTTTAGGATAACTGTTAGTAAGTAAGATGTTAATAATGAACTTAAAGTTTTTCTCATGAAAAGTGATTGTGATAATAATAAAACACTGTCAAATCTATAATTGTCCCCATTTTATGGCATCTTGGGTGACACGAAAATTTAGATACCGTGCCGAGAACGAGAGTTTGTAATACCAATCGTATATCAAATAGTCATCCTTCTTTACTAAGGTTACATCTAGAAAATTCAAATAATTGCCGCCTCTCTTCATAATAAAATTTAATCGAGAATGGTAACTATTAAACATACTTAATAAATTAACAATATTTTCTTCCTGTATTGACAGTGCAATGTCATCAACGTACCTCACGAAGAAACCCAATGAAAATGGCCAACTCTCAAGAATAGTTTTCTCTAAATTCTGCGCATCAAGATCCGCTATTAACATTTATTAAGATCAAGGTCATAGGGGATTTTCATTTTTGCACTGATTCATTTTTATGTACAGTCTTAAGATGTCAATCCGACGACTGTATTAGTATCTTAAGACATTATTTCAGACAGTTTTAAAATAAAAACGGATTCTAATGAATACCGCCCCGTTTCGCAGTTGGTAGCCTTTTGCACTATGAACAGTCCATAGAGGGAGGGCAGAGATTTAGAAAGACTGTCCAATTGCACATACTATGTTATTTCTTCCATCATGTTTTTTTACTCACTCTGTGTCAAAATCAAATATTTAATACTAAAAAATTTATTTTAGGAAAAACTTTGGAAGCCAATTCGATCAACTTGAAAAACAAATTTTCCAATGTAGAATTATGCCAAGAGATGCCAAGTTCAGCGGAAAATTTTAACAAGCGGCATTTGCCTTCGAATTCAAAGTGCGATCAAGAGTCAAAGATGACTACACTATCGAAATGCGATAAAAAATTTTTTTTGAAAGACACAGAGGAAGTAATGTTGTGTAAAATAAAGAAAGAAAAAACGAGTAAAAATGAAGAGAAAACGGGAAGTATCGATATAAAACAAACTGTAAATAAAATAAACTCAACATTGAAAAATGCAATTGAATCATCGATATTAAGAAAATATGGTGCTATAATGATTTGTCAATGGTAAAATGTTTTAAAAAATTATTTCTTTCTTTTGCCTTTTGTATTATTTTTATTTTATTAAATAATGTAAAATTTTTAATATTTTTAAATTTATAACTTTATGATCTTTAATTTAAGGTGGACGTTTACAATAGCGTGCAACATACTTGATGATCTGACACCGAGTTTTCAGATTAATAGGCACATCACGTTCGCCCTGAGTGCAGCTCTCGAAATGGCGACGAATACATTTGTATATTTTATATTATCTAGATACGGTAGACGACTGCCAATATGTATATATCAATCTTTCAATGGCATTGTTTGTATTTTAATTGCGGCTTTCTTTATTTTAACTGCTGCCATTGCACCGTGGATCGGTACATAAGATGAAGAAGATATAACTTCTTCTATTGTTTATAACACATTTATTATTACAATAATATTTTAGTAAATTTTATTTTAGAGTATTGTAGATTTGTTTTGTATGTACGACATATGATGTTTAATGTTTTTATTTCAGATATCGCAAAGACGACAATATTACTATTTGGCAAAGTAACTATCATGAGTACTCTTTCTATTGTCTACTTGTATACTGTTGAAATATTTCCAACAGTGATACGAGGTCGCTGCTTAGGTTTATGTGTGATGTCCGCAAAAATCGGCAGCCTAAGCATACTGCATTTACTTTTATTAGTATGTATCCATTTTTCTTGTTTAAGAATTTTTTATTTATATCTGCAGTTTCTTTAAAATTCAATATTTTTCAATTTATACTATTCTCCGACAAATCAAGAATTGGCAAAATTAGCTAATCAAGAGTCATACAGTCATTAGAAATGCAAATAACTTTTTTTATTAGAGACATGTATCACTTCCGATACCGTTACTAATCATTGGAATGTTATGCCTCGTCTCCAGTGTATTGGTTTTAATTTTACCAGAAACACTGAACAAAATTTTACCTGATCAAGTAATGGATATGAAGAATACAATCGACGAGAATAATTGCAAGAGTGATGATATCAATATAGAAAATGACATAAAGGAAGATTTGACAGAAAGACAAATTTTAAGGCAAAAACTCTTTTCAGAGAATTGGGTAGATGCTGGCAATGGAATTTTGGTGAATTTTATGGAAAATAAAAATACCGAATAATTTACAAAATAAAACAACTTTGTACTAAAATTATCATATTTAATGGACATCTTTAATCCGCTCTAGTCTTATGAGATCCTCACGCAAACTATTCACTGATAAAACAATGTTTAATAAACATAAAATACTTTTTAAGAAACAATTGTTGTCATATTCACACAAAACGAAAATTCTCATGAATCTCTGGGCTATGTTCAGATTTCCACCCAAGTGCCAATCAGATATCACTCCACTTTTGTTGTTTATTGGAAGTTAAACATAATACCCAGAGAGCACCCATTGGGAAAATGTGTCCTTTGATATTTAATAAATGTCAGTCCGAGAAATCAATTTAAACTGATTCGATATGCAACTTATTGTTTAAAGAATGCATTTTCATGCCACATACAGAGATGTAATACTATTATTAGGTATATGTACATATATCCACATACAACAATTGTAATGTAGCAAAACTGATTAGGAAAAAAATTAACTGAAGCAAATATTCTTTTAATGATGATTTCTTTAATAAATAATTTACTCATATTTATACATGAAAGGAATATGATTCAATGTAAAAATGTGAGAAAGTTGTGAATTATTTATCACAGTCAAGTAACAACCTGTTAATTAACTCCTATAGAAACATTATTTATATTGAAAAAAATGTAGAGAATGAATATACAAGACAAATATAAAATTACAACTTTAGGGAACCTTAGGTTGAACGATACCATTGTTTTGAGAATTAGTATGTTGCGTTTGCTCAGCAGCTGTTTGTAGAAGTCTTGTTCGACGTCTAGTGTAATGCTGCCATAGCAGAATCTGCTGATCGTCGATAAATTTTGTACATTGAGAATTCACAACTTCTCTTCTAAAGTGTTCATACTGTAATAAATCCAGGAAATACAAGCACATAGGATACTTTAAATACTTTGCATATTCTGGTTCTTTCCAATATAATAGATATTTGAGATAATTAATAAATGTCATGTCTTTGAAATAACCACGTTGTGCCAAAACTAGAAATATATTTATCAGAAATAAAATAAAACAAATTTTTTTTAAACTAAAGAATGCAAGGATCATTCTTACTTACAATTTAAATAATTTGGATTGGCAAGACATTGTACAAACTCTAATTCAACCTGAAATCGTACTCGCTGCTGATCATCTGTCTCTGGAGCCCCTAAAATATAAAATTTTACATAATATAAATTTATATAAATAAATTTCAAAATGATCAAAAAAACAATTTATCAATTAATTTTGTAGTGATCACTACATGATATGTACTTAAAATTGATTATTATATAACTTAATAAGTTAAAGATAGGTTAAAATGAAAATATATAATATCAAGTGACTTTTAAACATTTGTCTAAGTCAATTAAAAACTACAGCTATATAATTTGAAAAAGATAGGTTAGAATAGAAGTGCTAAAAAAAACTAGAATATACCGTTCATTCCAATGAAAGATGGTTTTCTGCCTTTCATGAGCCCTGGCGGATCATCCAGTCGGTTCATAGTACATCAACTTTTGTTGAATATTTGACTCCTTTTACACCGTTAAAACGGTTAAGTACGCGTATTAAATTGGTGCGAATTAAATATTTGATACGTCCTTATTTATACTGATCTATCTCAGAATAAATTTGATTAGGTGACATGATGGTTATGTTCTAAAATTGATTGCCTGTACTGGAAATGAATAGTGTACGTAATGTAAATTATCGCATTTGTAGTAGTAGCAGTAAATTTAGAACAACCGAATCTTCACTGCTTTTTCAAGATATAAAATCTCTTTATTCTAACTTTGGTAATTATTTAGAATAGCTACCTCATCTCCGATTTTGACATTAGACTCATTCGACGTTTTCATTCAAAACGAAAGAATCGGGTAGAAAAACGTGGCAAACGTTGGCCTCTCGAATCAAGATATTAAGCGTTAATGATTATTGAGGTTAGGAAATTTGTTACACAGACATGAATCACTACATACAAAATGGTATGAGATGCATCAGTGTTGTCACGGTTAAAAAATAATTTCACTAAATCCCTTCAAAATTCACTAAAAGATCACAAAAGTCACCAAATGTATGAAATGACTAAAAAGGAGGGGAGAGAACAAAATAAGGTAAATATATTTTTGCAACCCTGTTGAATACAATTACTCTTCAATAAATAAATTAATTGCACTGTTTGCAATTTATATAGATATATATTCTGTACACAATTACATCAATAAAAGCCGATTGTTCCATCTTTCGATAAATTTTAAATTTTGCGTGTTAGGTAAGTCTCTGGCAATACGATCGGATAATTTTGCTACTTACCTAATGCGTAAAATTTGCCAGAAGATTGCCAATTGGCTTTAATATATAATAAGATTGTAACAATCTCTCTTTATGTATCATTTTATAATTTATATTTAAAAAAATAACTATAATAAATCATATTATAGAATGATTGATAAAACAACTCATTACACTTTGGTTTGTGAAATTAAAAATGAAACCTATATATAAATCATATAACTAGATTATACTAGATATTCAGCCAGAAAACGCAACTTTAAGATTCTTGGTTTATGTTAATATGGCTCAATATTTAGATCCAATAAGGAACTGAAAACAAGATCAATAAAAAAAATAGAAGACGCTGACAAAAATTCACCAAATAAAGAAACTAATTCATTAAATCATCAAGACCTTAAAAATCAGTGAAAAATCTCCATAAATAGTACTAAATTAGTGAAAAATCTCCATAAATAGTAACCTTGAGCTGCATAAGCATAGCATTTAAAGTGTCATTTCATGCAGCGAAGCTTCGCTGGCGAAGACCCTCTACTCAATTTGAGCGAAAAACTTCGCTCATAGTTCAACACTGGCCTAGTTTCCACTGATAATAATATAAATAAATGATGATGATAACAATAAAAATAATAATAGTGATATGAAAACATAAAAATAATTAGAGATAATTTTTATATTGTTTACTTTAGAAAAAAATAAGTTTGGAAAACTAATAATAATAATATATTATTATTGTCTTATTATATTATTATTATTTATATATCTATTATTCAAAATAATGTAAATATTATGAAAACGAAGATCTTCTAATTTTAATTTCGAGACTGATACAAAGTAAAATCTTCATTGCGATTTTCGAAGTATAACCCTAACGAAAATGAAGAAGTTTTATAAACGTTTGTTTAACGTTTACATGAGCGGTATGGAAAGAGTTAATAACATTTTTGAATAATGTAAGCGCGATGCGGCGAAATATATAGAACCGCCATGCCAGGCTAGCCAATGAAGCGCTACTTCCCTCTCCCTGCGCGCCGCCGCCGCCGCCGCTCGAGTGGGCCGTTCTACGAATTCGCGCGGCGCGGCTTAATCGCATATTGGCTTAAACATTTCCTTTTCTAATTCGAAAACTATAGCGAGTATTTCAAAATAGTAGAACGAATTTTTTGTTCCCTTTGATCCATTCTCCACTCCGAATGTGACTCGTATCGTGGCCCCATCTTATGAGACACCCTGTGTATATATATATATATATATATATATTAGGTGTACAACTTTGCTTCCGCCATTTTTTTCCGAAATTCGA
>NW_012130090.1:825931-832545 GCF_000143395.1 Atta cephalotes
TATATATATATATATATATATATATATATATATATATATATACATATATATCATTAGAACAATTATTATTTCAGCTAATAAAAATAATATTCGTTATTTTATAGTATTATATAAAAACAAATTATTATCATAGATGTCATCATTTGTATATTAACATTAATTATATTTTTTTTATGTGTTTCATCTCTTTCACAACATCTTTGAATATGTTACAACTATACATTCATTAGCGATAAGTATTCATGATTCTTCGAAGGAGCAGTTCCCGTACAGAAATGAAACATGGTAAGTGGAGGTTCGAATTCGGATGGGTAACTGCGCATGAGTGCATCATAAAATTAGTTCTCGAAGTTTATAAAATAAATTTTTTTTTATTATAATTTTGTTGTGTATCCTCTGAAATATTATATGGTACTAATCAATAATATTTATTTTCACAATAAAATTTCAATGAAATTTTCTCCATCACTATTACACTATTAGTGACACTATTGTCGAATTTACTTATTGCATTAGTGACACTAGTAGTATATTTTTATACTAACTAGCTTAATTCAAGGTTTTATTTTCAATTCGAAAATTAATCGAAATTGGAGCCAAAAATCCATCGAAATCAATAGAAATTTCGAAAACTTTCGACTTTTATTTTCGAAACGATGTCTTTTCGAGAAATTATTTCTGATTGGGATCCTTCTTTTCATCTTTTACGCTCGTATTCATAGTCAGATCTTGTATTTAAGGCTTCTTTAAATTTATCTTTAGATGATCAGTAGCCAAAATAATTCGTAGAGTATCTGAAGATAAATTTAAGGAAGCCTTAAATATAATAAGGCCTGACTATGAATACGGGCATTAGGGTAAAATTTCGAAGTGCTGAAATACATAAATACGAAGCTACAAGATTTTTAACAGCTTAGAAGCTATAACCTATAACAACCGACTTTCTCAGCTTAGCGGCGGAGTGGCAACAAAGCAAGGAGGAAAGGAATAAAAATGGCGGATATGCGAATACTCACATTTAGTGTTATTAGTTTAAACAGAGAAAACTGTCTCCTACAAGCGCATAGTTAATTAACATACTGAAGTGTGTTCGGATTGCTACTTGTTCTTCGGGTGTTCTTCGGGTGTTCCAGATGTCATTCTTGTTTAACATTCATAAATAACAAAAATGGAGTGATACCTAGGTAGCACTCGGGTAGAAATTTGATATAAAAAATTTTTTATGCATGAATGTGTATAAATATGTATAAACATACATAAACACACATAAATATTCATAAATATGTACAATTATATATGTATAATTATGAAATTGTTGAAATTAATCGTTAGAATTAATTAATGCTTTACATATTTTGGTTTTTTATGTTTTTCTTTTGTAATATCATTTAGATTTAAATTGCATTATTCATATCTCGCGCCTTCACGATCCACATGTATACCGATTCATACGAGGACGTGTTATCTTTTTTATTCGCCAACATCGTATCACCACTGAATGTCACTTCGTTCTTCTTATGAATGATTCGCCATTAAGCAAATGTAGCAACTACGTGCGTTTTTTTTAATAAAAGCGATCCATATAAAGAAGTGTCGTCATTATTGCCTCCATATTCCTAATCTCTCAACAGATTATGGGCCCAAGCAAATTTGCGATTTGCGGAAAGAAAGTGCTCATGAAAATTTGATCATTGAGTTAACCCTCTTCGAGAGTCAAGGCAGCGACACACCACATTTTTTTCACCTCGCAACGCCACACACGTGGTGGAGAATCTCTCTCTCTACATCTTGTGCACAGAAGTTTAACTTTTTCGTGAATACTCTACACGTTCTTTCGTACAAAGGCATACATCACGATGTCGGAAATAATCGACCTCAAGAATGTGACAAAGTTTGATGACACAAATTTCCAATTATAGAAATTCCAGATAAAAACCATTCTAATGATAAGTGGCCTGATGAACGTGACAAACGCAACGCTCCCGAAACCAGAGCTAACAACGGCTGACTATGCAACGTGGAATATTAGAAATGCCAAAGCTATGTGTATCCTATCGTGTATCCTATCAGCAGTGGAATATTCGCAACTCGAATATTTATAGTAACATGCGAAACTGTGGCAGAGATGTGGGAAAGCTGATCTCCATCCACGAACAGAAAAGTGCTGCCAATAAGCTTACTCTTATGACAAAATTCCACGAATATAAGATGGTTTCGAATGATTCAGTGGCACAACATGTCACCAAAATCGAGAATATGGTCAGGCAGTTAAAAGACGTCGGCGAAGAGCTATCCGAGATTATGATAATGATCCTCGGCACCCTATCGCAGAGATTCAATTCGCTCATCATCGCCTAGGACAGAGTAAGCGAAATCGTACTTGAGACAACCTTGATCGAATGACATCGAAGAAGACCGATTGGCCAATTTTGAAGAAGCAATAAACACATTGGCCGCAGTTAAAATTCAAAGAAAAGATGACTCGAAACGTAACAACTCAAAAAAGGAAGCGCAATAAGGAAAGCATGGACACGACAGAAAGGAAATGTTTTGCCGCTACTGTTACAAGAAAAGTTACATCGAAAAGCGCTGCTACAAGAAACGTGACGACACCCGGAATAAGAAGAAAACCTCCGACTCGACGAAGGCCGACGCGACGGACTGCGGTGCTTTCATGATATCAAATTCAGAATTTGTATCACGCGTAATGCAGGATGATCTGAATCAGGTATGGATCCTCGATAGCGGTGCTTCACAGCACATGTGTTTCCACCGGGTTTTGTAAATTAGACGAAGGTTATCGCGAATCGGTAAGTCTCGGTGATAATTCGACTTGCGAATTGAGAGGCCGTGGTATAATAAATATTAAAATGTTCGTCAACGGCAAATGGCTAGATGGTAGGCTTGACGACGTTTTATATATACTATCACTACGTAAAAATTTTTTAATCGATGTATGTACATCAAAAGATTATGTTCTAAAATTCGAGTCGAACAATGTAAAAAAATTTATCGCGTGCTTCCACAATGATCTATGGAATCAAACAAAGTACTTGTTTCGGCTATTAATTAAAGTTGTTGTAAATGAAATAAACGTAGCCGCAGTCGATAGTGTAAGAAACATGGCACGAGCACTAGGCCATATAAATTGTCAATCTTTTCGTGATATGATAAACAATAATATTGTAAGCGGAATTTCACTATCTAATAATGACAAATTCTTTTGTGATAGTTGCTAATATGGTAAGCAACATCATATGCCGTTCAAACCTAAGGAGAAAATTCGTAAAGTAAAGGTCAGCGAATTTATTCATATCGACGTTTGCGGCCCGATGTCCGAGACGTCAATCGGAGGCTTTAGATATTTCTTACTTTTTAAGGACGACAAGTCAAGCTTTCGTCATACTTATTTCTTGAAATATAAGAGCAAAGTCATAAACAAATTTAAAAAACAAACAATTTTAAAAAAAAAACATTTCGAACAATTAGTTTTGAACAAATTCGGGACGCGTATAAAAATATTAGAGCCGACAACGGCACGGAATTTTGTAATAAAAACATGACAAATTATTTTACTCTTCGTGGAATCGTCCTTGAGATCACCGTACTCACATGAGCAGAACGGTCGCTCAGAGAGAGAAATGAGAGCAATAGTTGAGTGCTCATACCAGGCTACTTGCAAAAAATTTACGTACTATCTATGGGCCGAAGCTGTGAACATAGCCATATATATTGAATCGATGCATTTCTTCCCAATCGCGTAACGTCACTCCCTTCGAACTATGGCACGGCAGGAAGCCTGACTTGTCGCACATACGTAAATTTGGCAGTGATGCATTTGTGCATGTGCCTAAGGAACAGCAAAAAAAGATCCCAAATCTAGAAAATTAATTTTGATGGGATATCATGGCGAATCTACAAATTGTAGGTTGCTCTTCGATCCATCCACGAATAAAATAACAGTGGCAAGAGACGTTGTGATTAAAAAATATCCGACAAACTGGACAGAGTATCTAATAATGTATCGCCAGACTTGATAGTTACCGACGAAAATAGTTCTAAATCTCTCAAACAAAGCAAAATCAATCTCTTGAACAAACTGACGAAACAAAGAATTCAGAGCACGTAGGACAAGTCGCGTATAATTTAAGCAACCGAGAACTATTAAAAACGCCGAATCGTTATGAGCGTTGCGACATTCGACGAACCAACGACCGACTTTACCGAAGCAATTACGGGCGAAAACGCAGATCAGTAGAAATCAGCAATCAATGAGGAGCTTGAGGCTCACGCGAAGAATAACACTTGGACTTTGGTTCAATCACCTAATAATCGTAATATAATCTGATATAAGTGGGTTTTTAAAATTAAAGAAAATCCAACAGGAAGCAACATCCGCTTCAAGGCGCGCTTATGAGCAAAAGGTTTTTCACGAAAGTTGGTTTCGATTATACCGAGACTTTTTCCCCCGTGGTTCGCTACGATTCAATACACATCCTTTTGACGATCGCCGCGAACGAGAATCTAAAGTTAAGCCAATTCGATATCAAAACCGCGTTTATTAATGGAACTCTAAGCGAAGAGATATATATGCAATTACTGGAGGACATTGATACCGGAAATGACAGAATGGTCTGTAAATTAAACAAAGCATTGTATAGTCTTAAACAGGCGGCAAGGTTGGAATAAACAATTTCACAAATTTTTACAAAGGTTTAATTTCCAGCAAAGCAAGATCATTGTGTCTACCTCGATCAGTTTGAAGGCGAGAAGATGTATCTCGCTTTCTATGTCGATGATGGACTAATCATAGCACTATCATAAGACACGCTGAATAAAATTTTCTCTACCTTGAATGCGACTTTTGAGATGATCAAAGGAGATGGAAACATATATGTTGGTATAGAAGTAGAACGCGATCGATCGAATAATGTTATCTTTATTCATCAAAAACAAAATATACGATTGGCTATTGGCACACTTCAGGATATCTAATGCAAATCCTGTATCAATTTTCGTCGAACCCTCATATAAAGTTATGGTCAGCCGATGCTGAGAACACAGCTTGTAAATATATGGTATACGTGAGGCCGTAGAGGACTCTCCTATTTCTAGCGATTATAACAAGACCATCTCAAGATATCTCTTACGCAATCGGAATCGTTATTTGAATAATTACGATATATCTCGCTGGAATGCAGTGAAACGAATTTTCAAATACCTAAAAGAAACTTAAATTATGGAATCACATATAGAAGCAACAGTTCTATCCCCAAATTAGAGGGATATATGGTAGCGACTCTGACTATGCAGCAAATATCGATACACACCTTTCGACAAGTAGCTACATTTTCAAGCTAATGCATGATTCAGTTACATAGAACTCAAAAAGACAAGCGACCGTGACTTGAGTATGACCGAAGCCGAGTATTGCGGCAAGTCTAGCGACGAAAGAGGCAATCTGATTTAGAAAATCTTGATCGATCTTAGATATCAGTGCGAAGAAGCAATAGCGATTATAACAGCGAGAGCGCGATCAAACGTCAAAAACTCTGAATTCCATAGTCGCACATCGACGTGCGTTACCATTTCATCCGAGAAAAGTTCATAGATCGCGAAATAGATATTAAATTCACATCAAGCCAGAACCAATTAGCCGATATTTTCACAAAAGGTCTAACGAGATTAGTTCAAATATTTTAGATACGAAATGGGAGTCATGAATCGAAATACAGCTTTAAATTTGTAGATTGCGATTGTATTTCTTTTATATAATATGTACGTAAGCGGTGGGAGTATTGAAATTAATCGTTTGAATTAATTAATGCTTTACATATTTTGATTTCTTATATGTTTTCCTTTCGTAATATCAGATTTAAGTTGCATTATTCATATCTCGCGCCTTCACGATCCACATATATATCAATTCATACGAGGGCGTATTATTAGGTGTACAACTTTGCTTCCGCCGTTTTCCTATAGATGGCTTTAGCGGTAAGTGGTGGTCGAAATAAATAGATCATAGACGTCATACAATATAATAAACTTGGGCATCTGTCAACATAACCCCATAGAAACATTAGTCGATTTGTGTCTGCATCATAAAGTTATTCTCAATTAAAAATGTCAGTTTACGAGCCAAATTCTCGTCATTTGCGGGAGGTTTTAATTTTTTGCTTCAATATGAAGAAATCTGCGGCTGAGGCTCATCGAATGCTCTCAAATACTTATGGTGAGGCCGCTATTAGTGAAAGAACGTGTCGTGAGTGGTTTCAACGCTTCAAGAACGGTGATTTTGATGTCCAAGGTCATGCTTTGTATTTGGTGGGACCAGCTCGGCGTAGTGTATTATGAACTGTTAAAACCGACTGAAACAATCACAGGCGATCGGTATCGAACGCAATTGATGCGTTTGAGCCGAGCATTGAAAGACAAACGGCCGTAATACAACGAGAGACACGATAAAGTGATTTTGCAGCATGACAATGCTCGACCCTATGTTGCGAAAGTGGTCAAGACATACTTGGAAACGTTGAAATGGGAAGACCTACCCCACCCGCCGTATTCTTCAGACGTTGCTCCCTCTGACTATCACTTGTTTCGATCAATGGCAT
>NW_012130090.1:834813-840746 GCF_000143395.1 Atta cephalotes
CCTCGAATTTTGGTAAAAAACGGACGAAAACAAAGTTGTACACCTAATATATATTGTATATATATATATATATATATATATAAATTGATTACATATACTATGTAGATATGTAGATATATAAATACTAATACATACACATAATTTTAATTTAAATATTTAAAATTTTTATATTTTAATATATAGGGAATGCGTTAAAACTAATCAGCTGTCATTTTCGAAGATATTCAATTATTGAAAAAACAAAAATTACGCTGAAAAGAAGAAAATCTGCAATTTTTAATGAGTATAAATAAAATTTAACAAAATGTTTATGTATTAATTAATTTTATTAATGAAAAATATGCTCATAATCGCAAGGAGTAATTTTTTTGGGGTGTGCACCATCTGAATTTGTACAAAACACATTTTTTAAACGAAATCTTGTAAAAATTTTTCCTAATATATTGTTTTTAGTATTGCTAATAACTTTTTGAATAGCTGCTACTAAATCTGAAACTGTTTTTCGATCTTATCTGCGATTTTACAATTTTAGCGCTTACTTGATTTTAGCATAATTTTTCATCAATAAAATTAATTTTAATTAATACACAAACATTTTGTGGAATTTAATTTGGTGCCAGTTTTTGATATTAAATCTTTTATACGAATGATACATATCATTAGAATTAAGTAAATAACAAAGATGGTATTACTTGGTTTTTATTTTTGAATTTGATAGAATTTAACTAAGTTAAGATTGTAGCACCTGGATTTTAATTTTTCATTTTCATTAGTTTTTTTGAGGAATAATAATTTTTTATTTTGACAGAAAATTAAAGCTGCTATTACTTGGATTGAAATAAGAAGATTCATTTTTACGTAAAAATGAAAATAAGAGAAACAATCTCCAATAACCTTGATCTTGACAAATAGTTATCCAGGACATGATCTTGAACAACATTCGAGAGGTTTTAGCCGTTGGACACCTTGCGTAATGGTAAATGCCGGCGTACTATAACTTTCAAGCCCAAAGTCAGATCACTGAAGATAGATCATTTAGAACCTCACAACTTTTGATCTGAAATGTTTTTTTCTAAAATGCTCTGTTTCCGAGATAAAAGAGGTGTGCGGATGATGTTTGAGACATCCTATATAATATGCAAAAAGTAAATATATTGCAAATATGATACGTATTAATAAATACATGTGTTATACATATATGTTATACATATATGTTGTTATATGCAACATAATTATCCAAATTGAATATAGTCAATATTTAGCGTATGTATGCAAAGTTGGCATGTACGTTAATCATATCGTCTGGAGGCGCCTTAAGATAACATACTTACAACATATCTACTTTTTTTTTCTGTTACTGTGTTGATTTATTTATAATTATAAGTGATTTAGATTTTTTTCATGCTGAATTCGAATCCTTAATTCAAATTACTTCATCACATCAGTTTTATGAAATATTTTAATCTAAAAATGTCCGAAGTAGGCCTTTTTGACACTTTTAGATTAGAATCTAATCGGAATCTGACATGATGGAACAATTTGATCTACGGATTTGATTTTGAACATGCCAAAAATCTTTAGGATTACATACTTCTGAGTTAAAAAATAGTTTTTCTTTAGGCTATGTTATTTATTATCATTCTTATAGTAAAATAATATTAAAATAATAAAATAATAACAATGATTATTATAAAAATAACATATGTATAAAATATATTTATTGGAGTACAAATAAGTTTCCGCCGTTTGCAAAAGACAGCGCCACTAATAAACTATAGTTAAAATTGTTTGATGTAAAACGACATATCGTAAGATTGGACATCCGACAACACCATAACCTTGAAATATTAGCGATTTTATATCAGCATCATATATTTTTTTTTGTACGAAAATGTCGAGTTTTGAGCCGAATAAGCGTCATTTGCGGGAACTTTTGATTTACTCCTTTAATTTGAAGAAATCTGCAGCTGAGGCTCATAGATTGTTTGTAGAAGCATATGGTGATGCTGCCTTAAGTGAGAGAAGTTGTCGTGAGTGGTTTCAAAAGTTTAAAAACGGTGAATTTGACGTCGAAGACAAAGAACGTAACGGAAGGCCGAAAGTGTATGAAGACGTGGAATTGGAAGCATTATTGGATGAAGATTCGTGCCAAACGCAAAAAGAACTTGCACTTACATTAGGAGTGACTCAACAAACAATTTCATATCGTTTGAAATCATTGGGAATGATTCAAAAGCAAGGGAATTGGGTTCCATATGAACTGAAGCCGAGAACACCGATTTTTCACATGTGAAATGCTGCTTGCCAGGCATAAACGAAAGGATTTTTTGCATCGTGACATATAGTCACTGGTGATGAAAAATGAATCCACTACGATAATCCAAAGAAGAGGAAATCATGGGGACCATCTGGCCATGCTTCAACATCGACAGCCAAGCCGAATATTCATGAAAAAAGAACTCATGTTGTGTATTTGGTAGGGTCAGCTTGGTGTCGTATATTATGAGTTGCTCAAACCGAACGAGACCATTACTGGGCTCTCTACCGAATACAATTAATGAGATTGAGCCGAGCATTCAAGGAAAAACGCGTCCACTACTACTCCAGGCATGACAAAATTATCTCCTGCTCGACCACATATTGCGGCGCCGGTCAAAATATTATATATATGTAACTTATTTAGAAACACTCAAATGGGAAGTTCTACCCCACTCACCATATTCTCCAGACATTGCTCCTTCCGATTACCACTTGTTCCGATCGATGACACATGGCCTGTCTGAGCAGCATCATATGAAGATACTAAAAATTGTATCGATGATTGGATAGCCTCAAAAGATGAAGCGTTCTTTCGACGCAGTATCCACATACTACTAGAAAGATGGGAAAAAGTAATGGCTAGCGATGGCCATTACTTTGAATAAAACATTATGTACCGTTCTTTCACAATAAATGCTTAATTTTTTATAAAAAACGGCGGAAACTTATTTGTACTCCCAATATGTATTAACTAAGATTTGAAATTCAATAAAACATATAGTTTAGTTTAATTAGTTTAGGTTCCAGTTTAATATATGTTTTTTGATAGTTTATATTTTTCTAAATTTGTATGACTGCCCATTTCATTTTATATAATATATAATTATTATTATAATGTTGAAATAATGATAAAAATTTATTATCATTCTACAATAAAGTATGATATTAAAATAAAGAAATAATAATATTGATTATGTATAGAAATAACGTTTGTATGTATAAAAATAACGTATGTATAAAATATATATTTATATATAAAATATATATTTATATATTAAGATGTAGAATTTGAAACATCAAATAATTTAGGTTTTGGTTTTTGTTTAATATGTTTGGTCTTTATATCTTATATTTTCCTTTTGTGATCATCATATTATTTTGTATATGTAAGTAATTCAATATGTTCTGTATAATACAATATGTTCTTAATATCTAATTTAAATAATTGTCCACTTTAATGATTAATTTCTCGATCCATGGGACAGAATGATACCTTTTTTTGGCAAATTCATTTCATATAAAAATGCATTGATTGAATGAACCGAATTTTATCAATATCGGAAATGAGGATTATCTCTTATTGTTTATTATTACCGAGATTCATATAATATGTTCTTAATACCTAATCTGAATAGTTGTCCACTTTAATGATTAATTCTTTGATTCATGGAGTAGAGTGGCACTCAGCAAATGAGAATGGATTAAAATGGATTGAAATTTGTTTTTGTTTGTTTTCGAATGCGTATTTTAAATATCGAATACTTTTTTTTGGATTTAATTAGATTCAATTAGATTTAATTGGATTGAAAACTTGCATTTCCTATTCAAAATTTTGAATTGAACAGTATTCACAATGCAGAAAAAGCTAATATTATTTTCAGGAAATGGAGAATTACCTCTGTTTATTATTACTGAGTGTTGGCGATCTTGCGGCGTTCACGTTGGATTTGTAATGGTGCGGCCACGCGATCACCGTCCAAACGTTTCCCGCAGTATTATTGCTTCGAGGGCACTTAGTCAGAGAAAAATGAGATTTTCTCTGCTTTCCAAATTTTTATTGAATAGACCTCAAACGCGGGCGAACGAGTTTTACAATGAATACGGAAAGGATTTTAGCGGTAGCACGGTAATACCTTTCCACGAGATGAGACGCGTGCAATCAACGAGACAAAGAACGGCCAAGATGATCTGATAGTTTTTCGATCGATTACGCGTGACGATGTGTCGCTTAACAATCTCGTGGATTGATCGATTTTTTATCGATGTGATTAGACGATATAACTAGACACCATAAATGATAGGGAACACTGAGACACTTAGAACGATTTTACTGATCCTTTTGTTTTAAATCGACTGAAACACTATCGTATAGATCACAGCGCTCGCTGATCATGTAGTTATCGACTGAAAGTATTTTTATCGATATTTTGAGGTAATCGGGTTATTGTATTGCATTCATTCAACTCTGCGATCGCATGACGTATTGTAACCTCACTTACCGAGCAAACGAGATGGATTGAAATGGATCCAGATTTTCAAAAATATTGATTCACTAATATTAAAATGAATTTTTCAAATGTTTTTTCCTGAATGCATTTTTATTCATTTATAGGAATTACATGGAGTATATCTGTATGCTTTTCAATCTAAAAATAATATTAGCTTTTTCTGTGCACAACACACATATTATGAATACTGTTTAATTTAAAATTTTGGAATAGGAAATGCAGTTTTTCACTCTAATTGCATCCAATTGTAATTGGATGAATGTAATTAAATCCAATTAAATCCAATTAAATCCAAAAAAAGTATTCGCTATTTAAAATACGCATTCGGATAGAAAAAAATTTCAATCTATTTTAATCCATTCTCGTTTGCTGGGTAATTATATATATCTCTACTAAGTGTAGAATATGTAAAATGTGCAGAATAAAGCAGAATGGAACACTCACTGACTATGTTGTTAGCACATTTGTCTTTTGCGCCAAAAATTCCAAAAAAGGACATTTCCATCACCCTTTAGCGGCGATGATGACGACGCTCCTTAAAATTCTTATATAAAAAATTTTAGATTTGGCCTTTGCGTTGCAATATCTCCGCTCATAGAGCACGTAGAGAAAAAATAAAAACACTCATTATATATTCTGAGCGGATGCAATCGATTAAGCACATTTAGATCGGGACAACTGTTATTGAAATCCCATAATCATGATCTGGAAAATCTTGATGTTTCGCGTAAAGGAGGCAGTGTCGCTGCGCTTGGCTTAGCGCCGAGACACTATCGTGTCTCCAGACTATATTTTGAACATTTGAAGATCTGTTTGCGCATCCTCAAAATGAATTATTTGTTAACATATGTATTAAAAAGGTACATTTCTAAATGTATTGATATAACATGATGATTTGCTTTTTAAACAAAATTATATCATTCACGCATATACATCATCTTATATATTAGGTGTACAACTTTGCTTCCGCCGTTTTCCTATAGATGGCTTTAGCGGTAAGTGGTGGTCGAAATAAATAGATCATAGACGTCATACAATAAACTTGGGCATCTGTCAACATAACCTCATAGAAACATTAGTCGATTTGTGTCTGCATCATAAAGTTATTCTCGATTGAAAATGTCAGTTTACGAGCCAAATTCTCGTCATTTGCGGAAGGTTTTAATTTTTTGCTTCAATATGAAGAAATCTGCGGCTGAGACTCATCGAATGTTCTCAAATACTTATGATGCCGCTATTAGTGAAAGAACGTGTCGTGAGTTTCAACGCTTCAAGAACGGTGATTTTGACGTCGAAGACCGGCATAGCGGTGGAAGAGAGAAGGTTTTCGAAAATGCAGAATTGGAGGCATTACTTGAGCAAGATTCGTGTCAAAATCAAGAAGAA
>NW_012130090.1:840766-853093 GCF_000143395.1 Atta cephalotes
TGTATAACCAGTTTTTTACAATAAAGCCTCGAATTTCGGAAAAAAACGGCGGAAGCAAAGTTGTACACCTAATATTTATTACGTATTTATATTTATTACGTATTTCTTTTTCCTTCCTTTGGAATACATGTACTCGTGTGTATGAACGTATGTATAAACATGAATGTATATGTATGAACGTATATATATGTATGTATGAATGTATATGTATGAATACATATGAATGTATATGTATGAACGTATATATATATGTATGTATGTATGTATATATGTGTGTATGTATGTATGTATCCGAAAACATCGACGCTTCTGTTAAACACGTCGCGACATGTCCGATTTGACCGTACATATATGCAATGTATAGATAGTGTATAGATAGTATAAGGCTTTTTTCAATCAATCGTAAACTTCAATTACGAGCGTTAAGACATGGATCGAGTAAAAGAATATATGTTGAAAATCAAGAGAGAAAGGGGTAGCATCTCTTCTCGCCAAGTCCAGTGAAGGAAAAAGCGAGATATTGGGAATGTCCTTGGGGAAAAAATAAAGTCGCCAACGTGCTCATCATCAATGTCATTAATGCCATCGAAATATAAATCATATAAATATTGATAAACAAAGAAAATACATAAAAAGACGTGATACAACATTAATAAACTCGCAACAAAGAAAATACGTAGAAAAAAATCTGTCGCAACACGTTTCACAATTCTTGGAAACATGGAAGAGATTATCTCTTCTTTGATTCTAGAAGTTTTACCATATGCGCAATTACGCGGATGCAATCAGTCTTGCGATACCCGCTTGTACAAACGGTTGAAAATATTTTTCGCTAAAGACAGCAATGTATCGTACGAAATGAAGGACTGCAATAATATGTAAGTTTCAACATTCTATACACAAAAGAAATGTTTTTTAATATTATGTACATACACAGCATGAAGCATTGTGCGGTACGTTTACTGAACAGACGTTACGATCTGATGGTTACAAATTTTTGAAAATTGGAATTAACGTTGGTCCACCGAGTTACGTGGAGATCGCCCTGGTAAATGATCACGACACGATCACACGGACACGATCTCTATCGAAATGTGGAAGGGCCTCTACGAGCAGCGACGGAATATTTACAAGATGCTGCGAAACGAATACAAGAACAATTTTGTAAGCGTTGTACGCTAACCGTCAGAGTTTGCACGCTGAACGCTACGCTCGTATATCTCGATGCTTCGTCTGTACGATGACTGAAATGACGGTTACGCCATATTTTCGAGTTTGACTCGATGTATCGATATAAATTCGAATGATTAGCTCGACTCGTCGATACGGTCGATGTACGCGATTCTTCAATATCGCTTCCGAAGACTCTGTACGCGATAACGATATCTTCAATGGACATCAGCTCGTGATTGATTGCGAGCTATTAACTTTAATTTTCAATACGTAAAAAACGATATAATAATATCATGTGAATAAAAAATTTTTCGTTCACATCATTATATATATGTACTTTCTTTTCTTTCGTTGTAAGAAAAAAGAATGAATAACAATATGAAAATAAACACGTGCAATTCGTAGATTAAAATTGATCTATTTATTTTATATCATTATGCGCATTACTTGGTAACGTTGATATGCATCGAGATCTTTAACATTTATATCGGTATGTGTACTTGACAATGTCGTAATTGTATCAAAATTACATTGATGATATCATTATCAGAACATGTGACATGTCAAATAGTTTTGAGTGTAAAAAGAATAAAAGAAGATAGAAGATAACGGCAATCAAGAGAAAGATGATAAGTAAAGGGTCTTTCAATAAGGACGCTCGATTTTTAAATAAAAGTTGTGTGTGAGATATCCACTCAATTTTTTTTTTATTTGAAAAAATATTTTATGGCATTAAGTATGGAATATAACGTCGCTCAAATGTCCGCTGCGGCTTCGCTTGGTGGTGACACGTATTTGGGCGGTCCAATTTTCGATGACTTTCTCGCATAAATCTGGCTGAATTTGTTGTTGATTTTGAGAGCATCAATTGTTTGCGGTTTATTCGTATAGACCTGCGATTTAAGATAGTCCCAAAGGAAGAAGTCTAAAGGCGTTAAATCGCACGATCTCGGTGGCCAGTTCACGTTCGCTGCCACGCGAGATAACCATGTCCTCAAATCGCTCGTGCAGAATGTCCATCGTGGAATGCGATGTGTGGCACGTAGCGCCATCCTATTGGAATCACATGTTATTAGTATCCATATCATCCATTTTAGGCACAAGAAGTTGCTTATCATCGATCTGTAGCGCTCGCCATTGACGGTTATGGCAACATTTCGTTTTGGAAGAATTACGGACCGATGATTCCGCCAGACCAAAATCCGCACCAAATAGTGACTTTCTCGGGATGCATTTGGAACTGATGTATCTCGCGTGGATTGGTATCGTCCCAAATTCAATTTTGCTTGTTCACATATCCATTCATCCAAAAATAGGCCTCATCGCTAAAGATGATTTGTTTGGCGAAATTTAGGTTAACTTCCAACTGCTCCAGAACCCAATTAGCGAACACATGGCGTTGTCTATGGTCGTTTACCTTAAGTTCTTGGGTCAGTTGAATTTTATAGGGGTGCAGACCCAAGTCCCGACGCAAAATTCGCCAAGTTGAAGTCACAGAAAGGTCAAGTTCTTGTGAACGACGAGAAATTGACCTCGGGTTTTCCCGTACACTCTCACGTACAGCAGCGATGTTTTCAGCAGACCTTACGTTTCAGCAACGTACTGGTGTTGGCTGATTAATTATCGAACCGATTGACTCGAATTTGGCCACCAAAAGTCGACTCAGCAGGACGATTGTGGCGAGGATAAAAATCACGTAATGCGTGGAACGTTTCTCGAACAGAGCAGTGATTTTAATAATCAAATTTTATGATTTGCACACGTTGCTCAACTATGACCTTCCATGGTGATTTGCCATACACTACTAAACAATTCACAACAAATTTGACAGATGTCACTTTAACAACATGGCTACTATGATCTAACATGATCTAACACTAAATTTCGAGTGTCCCTATTGAAAGACCCTATATATGTGATAGCGTACATGGCGGCCCGCGACGCATTTTGGGGTGGGTGCGTGATGACGACATCGGCGGCGGTGGCGGTGTCGGTTGCGGTCTTCAATGATCACGTCACAACATGGCGGCGTGTATTGATATCGGTAAACATCGATAGCGCCGGAACCTTTCTCGCGCCTTCCCCCTCTCTTCCCCTGCACCTACGAGTATCCCCCGCGCCCCACGCTCTCCTCAGAGGACGTGAGTTAGAACCGATTCTACCACACTGCTTAAAGTCAGCTCTACACTGGTTCAATCTTCTTTGCCGAATATGACAATCTTAACGTACTGAGACAGTGCGCTGAATGCGTGGCACTAAAGAAGTTTGTACTCAGTGCATACTAGTGCGGTCTGCCGAATTCGCTATTAGTTTCTGAAAATGTATTTTAGAGTTTTTGAATTTTGTATCTTTTTATATTCTTTAAATGTCTTTTTTTTACTTATCTCTACTTCTGTTTGAAGGTGAACTTCAATCTGTCAATTCACTTTAAAGCGATTTTTGAGATCCTTATTTATTTGTGCACTTCATTTGTCTTCCTTGCTTTAACAACGTATGTGTTTTTTTATATTCACAAAGGCGTAAGGCACACAATTATGACAATGTTTTTTTTTACATGTCATAGTGTTATTATCTGCTGAGGCACAGAACGCAAGAATAGTGTAATAGCTGTGAATCTCGAAAATCGCTTTGAAGTGTTCAATTTAGAATCTTATTAGAGCAAATGGCATTGTAAAGTGTTTATGTCTCCTATCGGATTTGTACTTTTTCTGCAATTACGACTGATGTCGCCTTATAAAGCTATGTGCAATGTTCTCTTTGACTGTAAAAATTTATTAGAACAGTTTTTACATGAAAATACTCGTTACAAGATGATCAAATTTTTAAAATAGTTTCAGAAATTAATAAGAGATTTTTATCACATTTAAATCAAAGATTCAAGTTAATGTATCATATTAGAATGAAGTTTTTTCATAAATTCAGCCATTAGAAGATATATTTACAGTGAATTTAAGACGATTTGAGAGATCGTAGTCCACTTTCAAATAAGAGTGGAGGTATTATGCTAAAAAAATTTTTTGAATGCTGTGATCGTGCAAAAAGATATAAAATTCAAGAACTCCGCAACTCATACTCCCAGAAATTAATGACGCTTCTACTTCATCAATAACGAATTCGACTGATACAACATTTAATGCTGATTCTGCGCTTGCACTGATAACACAAGCCAAGCTATCAATATCTTTGAAATCAATTCTTTGAAAGGCAAAGATATTAGTCATAATATATTTCCAAGTTATCGAAAGACAATTGAGGCAAAAAAAATACGATAATCCAGACAATATTGATTTATGGAAAAATTGGCAAAAGTTAGTTTACAATTTGCTTGATCATAGATCAATTTTCTAGAAGAATTTTAAAAACAATAGATATTGAAACATTACAAGAAGAACATCTTATATTATATACAAAGTGGGGATGTAATGGAGCATCTGCCCAAAGTGAGTATATGCATAGACATTTTTGTGTTCTGCAGAGGATATTTCGGATTCAAATTTATTTATGATCTCGATTGAACCTTTAAATATAACACTTGCTAAAAACCAAATTAAACATATCTGGAAAAATCGTCGCCCGTTTTTAATAAGATATTGTAGAGCCCTAAAATTCGAGTTCTCAAAGGAGGCAGACTTAATACAAAAGAAAAAAGCTCGTGTTGAAAACGGAATAAAACATCTCTGTGATAAATATTAATCTACAAGGACGAATTTTTAAAGTACGACATATACTTCATTTTACAATGATAGATGGGAAAATTACTCAGACAGATGATCAATACCGCATTCTCAAGTAACTGTGTCATTTGTGGAGCAAACCAATTGAAACAATATATCAAGACTTCTAAATAGGTCATTAAATGAAGCTATTAAACTGGGAATGTTCAGTTTGCATGCACGAATAAGATTTATGGAGTACATTCTACATTTAAGTTACAATTTAAGTTTTAAGTCGTGGAGAACATCAGAAGCCACTCAATCTATCAAAGAAGAAACAAAAAGACGTATTCAAAATCAATTTAAAAAAAGAGTTGGCATGTTGATATTGTTAAGCAAGGAGTAGGAACAACAAATGGCAACACTTCGAGAAGATTTTTTGAAAATCCCAATATAATAGCTGTTATTACAAAAATTGGAGGAAAATTGGAGGAAAATTGGAGGAAAATTTTATTAAAAAATTGGTTGTAATATTAGAAATAATTTGCTATAATTATAAGATAAATGCAAAAAAATTTGGAGTATAGAGCTCGAGAAACAGCTAATAGAGTATTTTATTATACCTTTGATTAATTAATTACCGTCAACTGTACATAAAATTTTTTTTCATGGCGAAGAAATTATAGAATCCGCGGCTTTGCCATTAGGTTCATTCTCTGAAGAGAGAAACAAAGATTATAAATATTATAGACTTCATTATTCTAGAAAAGTTTCTCATTTGGCGACAAATGAAGTTTATTATAATATTTTTGTATCATCAAATCCATCCCTTATGGAAATGAACTATTGGAAAACCAATAATTACTATTGGCTTACAATAGTAATTATTCATTCTCTAATAGTGATTATGTAACATCCAATAATCGGAGTATTCGCAATAATCATTGTCCAATAGTTTTTGAATGAGTGATTATTGATTTTATAATCAGATTATTTGCAATAATCATTCCCTAATAGTTTTTTAATGGAATAATTATTGATTTCATATTCAGATTATTTACAATAATCACTGCTCAATAGTTTTTAACTATAGTGATTATTGATGCCAAATCAGATTATTTGCAATTATTTGGAGCAAGGTGTAACTTAATTTTTGATCGCAGAAATGATTAACATTGAGATTGGAACTGCGTGGCGCTTTGCGTGCGATAGCGTCACGCAATGTAGCGCGAGAAGAGGCAATCAATGGGGACCACGCTTAGTGCATCGCACTGCTCACAAAAGTCGCCAATTACAAGAGGCGCCTCAGCGGACGGCGGCCAATTAAGTATGCACAGCTCACACTGCACTAAATTGTTTAAACTAAGTTGTTATGATCGTAAAACATTCTCTTGGTGATTCTAGACTGTTCCTTCTGTGATATCATTTCCTCCAAATTAAATCTCAAGTTTTCGAGAACAGTCTAGAAATATGTGAGTATAAATAGAAACGAGACAGTCCCTTATGGCTCAATTTAAGAAGTTTGAGTAAATGCCATAATCTTGCAAATCGGTGTACTGTTCCGCCGGGATTTTGATAAGTCGTGTCCACTCACATTTGGGCTCGAATTCTTGCTGCGAGATCTGAAAACGCGAAACTTAGAGGTACGCGCTAAAGTGAAATTCTTGCGGAGTTGCTTGTTTCGAATACGGAATTTAATTAATTTTCAAATTGTGATTTACTACAACATTTTGTACAATAACTGTAATTATAATTATGAAATCGAAATAAAGAATTGTTCGTGTGTGTATTAAACTATTTGTGTGTAAATATTGTGTCTTGCTTCGTCTCAATCTGCTACATTTTTGGTCCTGATTCTGATCATCGAATAGGCGATTTCATAGTGCAGCAACTTCGAGCATTCCTTTACAATTCTGAAAAGATAATATAGGCTCAAGTAGAGCTTTACGGACGCGTACACACAATTTGAGAAAAGTAGATACAGCCAAGTTAACGAAAGTGTTCATTCCAACCATGCTTCTCGACTTCAAGTGGCAAAAGTTCAAGGAATATCATGATCGCCTTAGTAATATTTATCACGATGACATCAAGAAATGAATGTCATCTTAAAGACTTTCTGGGCCAGATGAAAGACATGTAACTCAACAGTGAGCCTTGAAATTCTCATTGAAATGGAGTTGCTAGCCCACAATCAAGGAGGAAGTCGAATGGGAGACATCCTACTGCAACAGGTATTACATTGCCGCAACTCCAGATTCCACATTTCTCGGGAGAGTACGAAAAATGGCCAGTCTTTCGAGATCTCTTCACATCATTGATTATGAAGGATATTGCCATCACACGAATGCATTATCTGAAGACAAGTGTGAAAGGAGAAACAGAATTAATTATTAAGAATCTATCTTTAACAGGTGATAACTTCGCTTTTGCGTGGAAGTCTCTTGCCAATCACTACGAGAACACGAGACTGTTGGTTCGCTCATTTTATTCCACATTGATAGCGCTGTCAAAACTGAAATTCGAGTCAGCCTCCGATTTGCGCAAGTTGTATCACTGCGCCAGGAACACCGCGGGAGCACTCGCTAATATCGGACGGCCCATACAGTACAGCGAGGACATGTATATGTGCTGGATCATGGAACTTGGATACATGTACTCGAACTCGTTGGGAGGAACACGTGGGGAGTAGTACACAACCCTCATTTGAGGAACTGCAGGAATTTCTGAAACGGCGACTTTTGACATTGGAAATAACTCATAGGAGCAGAGCTGAAGTAAATCCAAGCAAGTCAAACGCTATAAAATCCACTCGTCATCACACTCAGAAGGAGCGTGCTCGTTGTGTCGCAAGGATCACTTTTTGATGATGTGCGAGGCGTTTAAAAGGAAGAGCAATGTGGACCAAAAGCAATTCGTGCCCATTTGTGTTTAAATTGCCTAGGAAAACACAAGATGAGTGAGTGCGTGAACAAACGTTCGTATACAGTGTGCGAGGAACGGCATCACACTATGTTGCACGACGTGTGACCTTCGAAAAATCTCTACTTGCGGTCCAGCAAAAGCATCAGGCATCCTAGCCTGCCATGACTCACATCGTTCAGTATACAGTTGAGGGACAGCTAGCTGTTCTGCACTGCGCATGTGAACGTTGCAGATCGGTCCGGGGAAATGCATGCCGCTTGCGCGCTCATTGATCAGAAATCCATCCATCATTTCCGAGACATTAGCATAGAAGTTGAGACAGTGTACATCTATCGCCGTGTATGGAGTTGGGGGACAGCAGACAGCGATCGCGCGCGGACAAGTTTCGCTGTCGATTTCGTCATGTATCGCAAACCTTGAAGGTGACAGCAATTGTGCTACCTCATTTCACCATACGCGGGCATTGCCAGCACTGCGCTGCGAGAGTGGTCACACCTGCGAGAGTGGTCACACCCTTGAACTAGCCGATCCGGATTTCTGCGCATCTGACAGTATCGATCTCCTCCTTGGTACCGATGCCCACGGTGCCATCATAAGTTCTGGCATCAGGAAGAGAGGGGCTCACGAGCCGATAACCTAGTGGAGCTGGATTGTATCGAGAACTGTAGACGAGGTGGCAGTTCATATGACTGTCCGCTTACATTAGTGCACGCTGAGCGATCCGCTAGCTGCCATCGTGCGTCACTTCTGGGAACAGGAGAAAGTGCAA
The DNA here is from genome assembly GCF_000143395.1 of Atta cephalotes. NCBI lineage: Eukaryota > Metazoa > Arthropoda > Insecta > Hymenoptera > Formicidae > Atta > Atta cephalotes. The sequence continues at coordinate 849,284 of NW_012130090.1, forward strand.
CAACCGTTAATTCCATGGACATCAGAGGAACAGAGAGTGAGGACTTGTTTGTACGCATGTCCGTACTCAAGATGGTCGGTACGTGGTTCGGCTTCCCGTTAAGACACCGTTGCCGAATCTTTTCGCGACGCGGAGAAGAGCCTGTTATATGCTCGAGCGCATGGAGAGTCGGTTCGTGAAGGACCCTTCATTTCAGTGAATTATACGCGAACTTCATGCAGCAATATGAAAAATTCGAACATATGACTCGCGTAGAGCATGTCGACCAAGCGAAAGTGTATTGTCTACCACATCATGGAGTCTTCAAAGAATCCAGCAGCACGACGAAATTGTGTGTGGTGTTCAATGGCTCGTTTAACATCGGAAACGGGACTTCTTTGAATGCGCACTTGCTGATCCAAATTTATTATCGCAACTTGCTGATGTACTGTTACGATGGCGTTGTCACAGATACGTCTTTGTAGCGGACATCGAAAAGATGTACCGATAAATTTTAGTGCATAGAGATGATCAGGATTTGCAGCGGATTGTGTGGAGACTTAAAAGAAATAAAGTGTTCCAGAAATACCAATTTAACACGGTCATATATGGGTTGGCTTGTGCTCCTTATCTTGCCATATTTTGCATTAACTGGCCGACGACGAAGGCGGTACCCCAGAGGCGCAGCTACGACGGGACATATACATATGGATGATATCCACCAGAGCAGCAACATTGAAGGGAGCATTGAAAATTCAAAATGACAAACTCCTGGAGATCTGCACGGCGGGCGACTTTCCATTAAAGAAATGAGCCGCTAACCGTGACAAGTTATTTATCAGCATTCCAGAAGAGAATCGTGCTTAATCAGATTCCCGAGTCTGGTAACAAGATGAAAGTCATTCGGCGCTAGGATTACAGTGGTATCCCGTCGATGATTGCTTCACATTTTCGAATCGTCTATTGGAGTAGTTAATGGAAGTCGGCCCCGAACACCACCTCACCATAAAGGTATATGCGACAGACTATCCAATGAAGCCGCCCCGAGAAAGGCGATGGAAAAACCCAACAGCGCCTGCAGGGTTTTTACAGGGGTGAGCAGTTTCGCCGCGACACGTCTCGAATCCTCGGGGAGGATCCCCTCCTCCAGGAGGATCTCCACGGGGAACCAGGACGATTCCCATGGAGAACCACGAGGAGACCTACTCATTTGCGTCTCGTCCAAACGCACGCTCTGGGAGGATAAGGTTAGGATTAGGAGTATTGGATATTGGCTTGTCCATGCTGAGACAATCAAGTAGTTAGATTGCCTCCTGTTCTATCGGAGGAAGTTAGCTCTATGTGGGGCGCCGGCAAATCCGAACTCGTAACAGTAGGTCACAAATCAAATGCATAAGGCGTCTAACCGATCGACGCCCAGAATCGACCGATGCCCAGTGTCTATTGGAGCAGATCATCAAGAAATCAATTATGTCGCAGGCTGCACAGCTATTTGATCCATTGGCTGGCTCTGGTGATGGTGCGGACCAAGATCTTCATCCAGGACATCTGGTTACTAGGACATTCCAGTAAATGACATCGATGCAGACAGATGGCAGAACTTCTTGGACGATCTTCCCTGCGTAGCAGACATCAAAGTACCTCGCTGGCTGATGATCACGGGGCCTGACGACCCGTCATGGAGATCCTTGGATTCGTGGATGCCTCCGAAAAAGCACGGAGCAGCGGTGTATCTGCGAAAGAGAGAAAATAGTGAGTGGCATACGGGACTAATAATGGCGAAGATAAAGGTGGCTCTGTTAAAACAGATGTCATTATCTCGGCTGGAACTATGCGCCGCTTCCCTTCTTATGCGGCTAGTGGTCTACGTGTGCGAAGTTTTGCGCATGTCTCAAAGGCTTATGCACATGTAAACAGACTCTACGGTGGCATTAGAATGGATTCGAGATCATCCTTCACGGTGGAAGACGTTCATGGCCAATCGAGTGTCGAAGATACAATCAATCTTTCCGGAAGCACGATGACATCACGTCGCGGCTAGGAAAACCCAACGGATTGTGCATCACGTGGACTGTCTCCAGGCCACTTTGCATAACATGACCTATGGTGGCAGGGGCCCTCATGGCTGTTTGGTGATTCATCTCAATCGCCAGAAGTATCCTTGCCTGATCAAGAACTTCTAGAACAAAGGAGTAAGATCCACGTCATGGCTGCCGGCCTGCCGGACGAGAAAGTGAACCTCTTGACACGGTACTCGTCAGAAATTCTTGCGAGTAACGGCTTGTCATCGTTGGCGACATTCGCTTGGCATTCGAGGCGACACAACAGTGGATCCAGGATTACTAACTAGAGAAAATGGATCTTGCATGGATCCGAATAGTGAAAGAAGCTGCTTACAAAACTGAAACACAGGCTCTATTAAAGGACAAACTTCAAAATAACAAAACTCTCTGTAGATTAAGCCTTTTCATGGATCAGAAGAGTATCCTTCGAGTAGAAGGACGAATAAAGCATGCGCTACTAGCCTATGATGAGAAACACCCGATTATTTTGCCAAAGAGGTCAACACTCATTAGGCTTATCATGACCTCCTATCACTCAGAGACGCTGCACGGAGGTATGCAGCAGACAAAGATTCTGGGTGCCTTCTGGACGGATGTTGATAAAAAGTCACATACGTCGATGTCATCGGTGTATGATGAGGGCGGCAACGCCACAACAGGTCTCTCAGGGCGATCTTCCACCTCGCGTGACTCCATCAAGACCGTTTACATATACTGGAGTGAACTACGCCGGACCTGTGATACTGCGGACTTCTCCTGGTCGAGGACATAAGGCACATAAAGCTTAACTGTTTTCGAGTGTCTTAGCACTAGAGCCGTGCATTTTGAGATTGTGTCTGATTACACAACAGATGCATTCCTGGCCGCTCTTCATCGATTCATATCTCGAGGCGTGTGCCAAACAATCTATTCAGATTGCGGTACCAACTTTATTGATGCTGACTCCGCTCTTAGGAATATGTTTCAGGCGGGTACTACTGAGTCGCGACACATTGGACGAGTTCTAGCAGAGAAACAAATTCATTGGCGATTCAACCCATCTGCAGCACCACACTTCGGAGGATTGCGGGAAGCAACCGTCAAGTCCATCAAAGACCATTTGAGGCGTGTCATCGGAGACGCCATCTTTACCTATGAAGAAATAGCGACATTCCTCACGCAAGTGGAAGCATGCTTCAACTCTCGGCCACTGCGACTAATGAACGACGATCTCGATGACCTGGCAGCATTAACGTCAGAGCATTTCTTCGTTGGATCACCTCTTCTGGCCGTTCCTAAACCATCTCGGATGGACAAGTCAATACGATGTGAAGCACGCTGGCAACATATCCAACAGATGAGAAGCCACTTCTGAGAGCGTTGGGCCAAAGAGTACGTCCCAGGCCTCGTCGACAAAACCAAGTGGCGACAGAGAAATTTAGTATCTCGAATTGGGCAGCTGTGTCTTTTACGAAACGAGGTCACATCGCCCATCAAATGGCCACTTGTATTACGATTCTTCATCCTGATCAGGACGGATACGTGCGTGTCGTCACTGTGAAGACAGCCTCCTCCGAATTCGCGAGACCATTGGTGAAGATTATTCTGTTTCCAGACAATGAACCGCTGTCAACAGGATAAGTTAACCTCCGCGCCTCAGAATAATTCATACACTTCATGAACACCTTGTATCATATTATACATCATATCTCTTTTCATATCGATTTTAGTATATATATATATATATATATATATATATATATATATATATATATATATATATATATAT